>NC_048893.1:14866822-14917910 GCF_011077185.1 Oxyura jamaicensis
GGGGGGGCTCCGTGAGGCGGAGGCACCGGAGGACCGGCGCTTCGGAGCGGGGCCGCGAGCCGCCGCGGGGAGCACAAAATGGCCGGGCGGCGGGACGGGGCCCCTCGCTGGGCGGCTTCTCCCCTGCGGAGCGGGCCCGGCGGGCGGGGAGCGGCTCTCTCCGGCCGTGAGGGAGGCGCTGGGCGGCGCGATGGCTGCGCTCAGTGCGCGGGCGCGGCCCCGGGCGGCTGCGCGGAGCGGCGAAGGGCGGCCCCTGGCTCCCTGCGGGACGCGCTGGCCGCTGTCCCCGCCCGCCTCCGCCTCCAGCTCCGCCCGGGCGCTGGGAGCGGCGGCGGCGGCAACTTCCCCTCAAGTGTGGCTATGCGACCCGGCTGAGCGCCGGCCCGGGAGGGGCGGGCAGGGCTAGCACCGCCGCCACCGGCAGCAGCCACAAGCCATCCGCCGCAGCCCGGCAGCCGCCTGCCCGCCCGCCCGCCTCCCCGTTCCCGCTGCCCTCCCCCGGGCGGGGCGGGACCCGCGGCGGCCGTCCCATGTCCCGCAAGGCCAGCGACAATGTGGAGTACACGCTGCGGAGCCTGAGCAACCTGATGGGCGAGAAGCGGCGGCGGCAGCAGGCGGAGGGGGCCGCCGGCTCGGCGGCGGCGGCGGCTGCGGGCGAGCGGAGCCTGATCGCCGCCGAGTCGTGCTCCAGCCTCAACAGCGCGGCGTCGGGCGCCGAGCTGGAGCGGGCGGCTCGGCGGCAGTTCCAGCAGGACGAGACCCCCGGCTTCGTCTACGTGGTGTCGGTCTTCTCCGCCCTCGGGGGCTTCCTTTTCGGCTACGACACCGGCGTGGTGTCGGGGGCCCTGCTGCTCCTCAAGCGGGAGCTGAACCTGGACGCCCTGTGGCAGGAGCTGCTCGTCTCCAGCACGGTGGGCGCCGCCGCTCTCTCCGCCCTGGCCGGCGGCGTCCTCAACGGGCTGTGCGGCCGCCGGCCCTGCATCCTGCTGGCCAGCGGCCTCTTCACGGCGGGGGCCGGCGTGCTGGCAGCCGCCCGCGACAAGGAGACCCTGCTGGGGGGACGAGTGGTGGTGGGACTGGGCATCGGTGAGTGGCCGGCCCGGCGGGACCCCCCACCCCCACGGCCTGTTTATGTAACGGGGAGGCGAGAGCGGGCTGTTTGTCCCCCCAAATGTGCGCTGTGGGTCGCCGAGGTGGCTGGCTTTGCAGGGAAAGGGGGTTAAAGAGGGGCTGTGGGCAGATCCCGGCTCGATGTGGGTGCCTGGACTTTCCTCAGGGGTGCTGTGGGGTTTGGGGGAGCGGAGGGCTGGCTGCTTGAGGAGGGGGTGTCCCCAGCCCTGCCAGCCCATCCCGGGGGACTCACGCTGTAAGCTGGAGGTTTGAGGGGGGTCTGAAAGCAAGCCCGGCTTTCCGGGCTCTAAATACCTCTCTTCCTGCTCCCTGTGTGGTTCTGGCTGCTATGGGGCACTCAGGGAATGCCCTGGGGACAAAATCAGGGAGTAGCGTTGAGGCAGCAGCCTTCTCTCGGTGACATTTGCTTTGGGAGGCTTTGGGCTTTGTTAAGGACATCTTGCAGAACTAAACATGCTCACCCACCTGTACCCGTTGTGTAACTCGTGAGGAGTTGATTTTGCTAAAACTTTTGCTGTACTTGTCCCAGAGAGCTTGCAGCGATGGGGAGTGTTCCCTCCAATCTATGAGCCTCCTTCCTGCTCCAAGTAAATCCTAAATATCCCCTGAATTTTGGTTTCTCTTCAGCTGCCTCCCTGTCAGACTGTAGTTTGGGCGATATTCATCTTCAGAGATAGGCACTGTGAGGGTGTTTAAAGTCCTAGCAATATAGTATCTAAAATAAATAGAGAGAAGTAAATCTTTCTGGCTACAGTCTTGCAGTCCTCCCTGTCTAAAAGCATGAGGACTAGTTAAGAATTAGACTGGTTTCCTCTACATAACCGTGTTCAGTTTCTTAATCATTGAACAATTTTTTGAATCCTCTGGCATGCTATAAACACGCTTGCTGGGGTGCAATTCATAGTCTTATTAAGGAAAGAAGTTAGTGAGTCATAATAAAGGCTGTCGGAAATAAAATTGGCTCTGTCCTCAGAAGGGCTCCTGCTGGTTTTCCTGTGCAGCAAGGGACATCTTCAGGTTGCAGTTTTCCTGCCCCAAATTGGGGGCTTAGTTTATTTGTTTTAAATGCTAACCCCCTGTATACTTTTAATCAAGACTTCAGACTGCAAAATGCTGTTAACCTTTATAGTATTCAGGAGACACACACACAAAAAAAAATTGTGATGGTGTCCTTATGTTTAGTGGTAGCTACTGAAATACCAAATGGGACCCTCTTGTGCACTTGAAAAGCTTCTCATGTTATTTGTTGATCATAACTGGTTACATTGACATCTTCTGGAGGTGGAGGGAGTGGAGAGGAAAGGGGATGGTTTGCTTGACTTTTGTGTATGTGTGTCTTGGCAGGATGCATAGGCCTGTTTGAATTGTTTTATGGTGGTGCAAATAAATACCAGTGGTATTGTCTGAGGGACATAAGACTTGGTGCCATATGTGTAAGATACCAGAGTGGGAAGTGGGAGCTAAGGGGTTGCTGTTTTGCAGAGTCAAGGACCTCGTGTGTGGCCTGGGGAGAGAGATCTCTTTGTTCCCTTTGCACATCAGGGGGAGAGGTGGTCATTTGCTGGGGTCCAGAAACCTGACGTAAGGACTGGGAACTGTCCTGAGAATTTTGGAGCACAAAGACACTAATTTATAAACAATAATAATTAAAAAGTGCTATTATCTCATTTTTATCAGAGGTTGCTCTTCTTTACATGTGATAGAGCTCATGGCTGGAAACAAAGCATTGCCTTAGATTGCTGTCACTGAAGCATCACAAGAGTCGAATTCTAATCAGATTTATTTTAGAAAAGAAAAAATTGGGGTTGAAGACTTCTCACACAGCAAACGGCCCTCTCCATTGTTAGATGCTGCACTAAATTCTCCACCAGAGGGAGCCTGGATAATTTCATGAAGGTATTAGAAACAGAAGGAACTTTTAACCAGTTTTCTCTCTCTCTCCTTTGGCTGCCAACAGCGAGCAAGAGCTTCCTAGCCCTGGTTTAAGGAGATCCCTTGGTGAAGCGTCACTTCGGTTGCAGTGCCAGCTGCTGAAATGCAGAGGCAGAATGGGGTAGGGGTAGGAAATGCTTTCCCACATGCAAACCAATAAAAGCTTTTGTGTATAATTTGGTAAGTTTTTGAAGTCTTTCTTGTAGTGCTCTACGAATTGCCCAGCAAGAGTTGTACTCCATACGTGTGCATTTATTTAATAACTGAGTTACTGTATTACGTGCGGTACTGCGGTGCTCTAAAAGCAGATGGAGTGGTGGTTGCCTGTGTGGCTTCGTTCAGCCCTAGCCAGTACAGTGTGGATCTGTTTTAATTGTGTCTGTGGGAGAAAACTTTTTTTTTTTTTCTTGTGACTGTGATTTAGAAAGTGCTGCGGTTAAACTTAAGGATGAAAACCAGAGGGCATGTGCTGAAATGAGCAACATCTCTCACCTGTCTGTCTTCTCCATTTCTTACCATTTTCCATAGAGCTATTTGTAGACAGAAGAGCTCTCCTTTTCTCCCCAGCGCTTACAGAAGATATTTCTGGAAAATAAAGACCTTCTCTCAAGGACAAACCAGAGTCCTCGTATACTGCATAAAGTGTTGAACACATTTTTATGGGTGGAAGCAGTTGTGTTGTGTTATTTCCTCCCCTTCCCCCAGTTGTAAATTCAGAATATGTGGAATGCAAGAAACGGAAACCCCATTCAGCATAATGAGCAAGCTAATAAACTGAGGTCTTTTCAAGTCTGAGTTTTTAAATGCAGTCAAGTCTGAGTTCAAGAAATGCAGTGGGTGAATGTCCATCCCAGGCTGAAGTTCTTCAGAAAATTTCAGGTAAAACAGTTTAGGAGCAAGGCTGCAGCCATCATTCCCTGCTTCCCAAGCAGCTCTGATGTCCCTGACTCTTCAGGAATTTGGCTGAGCCTGCTGTCAGGAATGTAACATTTGGAGGGATGCTCGTTACAAAAAGTGTGGGTGAAAACCACACATTTGAAAAATTGGATTGCAAGAGTTTGGTAGTGCTTTGTATGAGCTTAGCTAGGAGGAACGGCGTCGGTATGGAGCATATTTGGACCTCTTGCATCTGATAATGCAAAGTTAATGTTAAGTGTGCAGCTGATGAGTGTGGGTGTTGGCCTTGTGTTTCAGGTAGTGTGCTGCCCAGATCAGGCTTTCAAAAAAAAATTAGGTACCAGCTGTGGAAGCTGTTGAAGCTACCCAGAGTTTAGGAAGTGGCAGAATTAAGCTCACTTGTGCAGTATTGGTTGTTATCATAATGTACAATCATCAGTTGCATGATTAGATTCCCCTGCCTCGTTCAGCATGCAGAATAGATGGTACACAATTAATGATCAGCTCCTCAGCATTTTTTCTTACTCAGTGCATAGCTTGCTGTTCGTGGCATATCTTTGCAATGCAAGCCCACTGAGCAAGCAAGCTCAGTGCTTGCTTGCTATCCAAAATGTCTAGCGTTTGTTTTACATGTTGTATTTGACCGTGGCATATGTAGTGTTCCTGGCAGCATCTCTTTATTGCATATGTAGGTCACTTTCTGAGCAGAGGTAACAAAGATCTATGCAGAACTGGGCAGGAGTGGAAATGCTTGGCATATGGTGCAGGGCTCCCCTGTTGGGGCTGGCTCCTGCTGACGTAGGGCCGGGAGCAAATAAAAGTAACCGAGTGTTACCGAAGTATCAGGTAATACCAGCTCTGAATTATTTCTACAGTGGTAAAAAAAAAAAAATAAAAGTGAGCCCTGTCATAGTGGTAGTCCAGGTGATGTGAAAGTATTGGAAAATAACCAGTGTGATCAAGATACAGGTATGCTTTTTGTTGTTTTACTTCTGAAGTATACCACAGAGCTTTTTTCAGCTGTGCGTTTTTCTCTTGGAAAATTACAGGTTAATCTCCTCTTCTTCTTCCCCTCCACCCTGCCACGGGGAGCTTGATATCTTCAGTCTCTTTTTAAGTGTAGACGTCAATCAGAGTTTTAAAGGAGTTTATTCCTTGGTACGTTTTGGAGGAGAAAGTCACCCTCAGCCCCCAAATACGTTGTGGCGGAGGCCTGTAATTTCCAATCCAATGATTCAGGGGCCGTTTTTTGACTGGAGACAGTGGTTTGTAAGTATAAGCTTGCTGTGGGGATGGTGGGGAATGGCAGACGAACAGCCATGCTGCTGGAATGCTGGAATGGGCTCTGTACCACCACTGACCAGAGATGCTCCTCCAAGTTTCCAGGCTCTATAGCTGCCTAAATTTGTGTTTGTGCTCAGGAGCTGGGTCTGCTCATCATAAAAGCTCGATCTGTCGGCTCTTGGGCAAGAACATCTGGTTCATTACTGGAAGGATAGGTTAGCTTCTGCCTGCATCTGTGATCTTGCAGAACACTAGGGATATATTAAGATAAAAAACCATATCTTTTGAAGCCCTCTAATTTTGGAGCCTATGCACAGAGCTGCTATGTGCAGTTCACTGTCATGTCAGCAAGCGCTGGCTCTGGTACTGTTTGGTTGGATGCTGCGTTGTTGATGATGTAATACCAAAAGATCATCAATTTACACATAAATATTGCTTCCTTTGGCAAATATCTGGGGACCATTTCAGAATAAAGTTGCACATACAGTGAGTTATAGCTAAGAAAAAAGTAGTTTCTTATCTTCTGGTTCTTCCAGAAATTGTTTAAAGTTATAAGGGTGTTTCCTGCGTGTGTGTGTGTTTCTTTTCCCTTTTGGGCTTTTTGTTGTTGCTTTTATCTAACTGAAAGAAAAATAATAATAATAAAAATCCCATACTTCATAAACCTTGAAATTGAGGCATGGAAATCTTGTGAAATAATTTTCCCTGTCCTTGGTTAAACTGCTATCATCAAGGCATATTTCCTGCTGTATTTTAAGTATTTTTTGTTCACGTTGAAACAACGCATCCAGTTCATATGTTGCATAAATTGCAATATCTATGACACTCTTTATAAGAAAGGCAGCTTGAAGGAAGCTTTCAGGGTTAAACACAAGTATTTCCTTACTTGTCTTGAAAAACCCGTGTGGATACCCACAGGTGGCCATATTTCCTAAATGCCTTGCTTGCTGCAGGAAGAAGAGGCCAGTGGCACCCGCTTACTGAGTGTGATGATGTTAAATCATTCTGCTACAACTCTTGGCTTTAAGTAACTTGTTTGGCTGAAGCCTGTACCAGCCCCATCACAAGAGGTACAACGGAGGGCATCTGAGGACAGCCAAGGAAGCAGATTTTAAATGCTAGCCGCTGACTTCTGCTGCGAACTCTTAGAATATGCACTTCATTTTTATTCTGAGCATACTGGTATGCACTTACTTGGTTGCATCCTGAGAAGCAATGGAAGAAAAAAAATATAAATAATGAAAGTAGGTGCTGAAACAATTTTCTTAATGATTTTTTTATTATTATTTAATTATCAGTATTTGTATATTAAGTGTTTTTTTAAATATATTTATAGGATATGTTGGATTTCTAGATATGTTAGTTTCTTTTAAAATGGGGCATTTTAGAAGTCTTAGGGATTATTCCATCAAAGTATGGTGAGCTTTTGTGTTCCAGGAAGCCCTGAAAATCAATTATTTCTACCTAGAACGGCTGAACTCAAACCAGACCACTGTGACTGTGGTACCATGGAAATGTCATGGGCCTCATGAACAGTTTTGTCTTTGGTGGTAAAGAGCTGAGTTTTCATCTCAACTATTGCATGGTTGATGTGAAGCTCCTGAAGAGACCAGATCCTTTGGGACACTCATTATAGCTGCTGAAGGCCTAAAACCATTGACCACTGAAATGCAAGAGAGTTCTTCTCCGTTCAGTTTCTTTTGGTGATGAGTGTGGAGTATGCCTGTGGACAAAGAGCAAGACAAGCAGTAGTAAATGTGTTGTAGAGATCTCGGGCAAACCAGTTCCAGATGAGGGTTAGAGTAATTTCACAGCTGTAGCTAACCTATCCTTCTGTAGGTCTTACATTGTAATGTGAGTGTAAAATGTATTTTGCCTGTGATATTTGAAGAAGAAATTAAGATTTTAAAAACACACCTTTCTTTTCTCTCCATTTCTGACCTTCCTGTGTTTTGTGGGAGGCTTTAGATAAGAGTTTTTATTAAGAATTCAGTCAAAGTGCATGCCTGTTTTGAAGGTGAGATTTTCATATGTGGTTTCTCATTCTGAATGTCTGTATACCTAGTCACTGAAGTTGGGTTTCTCAGCTCAGGGACTTGGTGCCTCCTTCTTTTGCAAGTCACGTCCACTGACATCGGTGAGACATGCGTGCTGTTCTCTCAGCCCCTGGCTTGGCTGTGCATGGGCTACAACCAGCTTTGAGTCATGCCCTTAGCAAACATATTCCCTCCTCCTTTTGGTCTCTCATTTAGCTGGCTTTCATTTAAATAGCAAGGATGTTAAAAGCCTTTGTCTTCTGCAGCAGGGTAGAGTCTTGTTTTTCACTCCTGGTGTCCTCCCTTTCGAGCAGTGACTCCTCAGCAGCATCTCCTTGCCACCTGTGCCAGGGATTGCTCCCAGGCCAATTTGCTTGGGAGCAAAGTTTTCTTCTTTTTGTGTGGCTGTTGTGTTAGGAGGCTCAGACACTGAAGCAGTTGTGTGGATAGGAAAAAAAAAAAAGTGTATTTATTGATACAGGCTTGTCCTTTAGTGATCCGTCAGGCACCCTCTCCATCCTCCCCAGAGGTGGATTCTCCAGCTGCTTATATTCAGGAGCAGTCATCCCAGCTCTCCTGGTTGAACTCTTCTCCCCCTGCTCTTGATTTCTTGGTGTAATTTGTCTGCCAAGTCCAGGGAGTATCTCTCTGGAGCAGGTTTTCCCTCTGTGGATGATCTGAAAGGCTTTTTGGCCCTCATTAGAGCTGCTGTTTTCCAGAAGCACCTGGCACCAGCCTCAGAGCTCGTCGTTCACTAGCAAGCATTTCACATCAGTGAGCTTGCACTCCTGTGTCGTGAGGTGTTTCGGGCAGGCTACCAAGCCCCAGTGGTCCCTGAGGTCTGTGGCACGGGGAGGGGACTGAAGGGTCCTCTGCAAGACCCAGCGGCCTGAAGGGAGAAGTGGGGTTTCCCTGGGAGACGCTTTCGTGCCTCAGGTCTGGGCATTTTTGGTCTCTTTTCATATATTTGAGAAGTCCTGAGTTTCCACAGGCCTCATGCCAAAAAGGAGTGTTGAGGGGCTCTCTGATATAACAAGCAGCCAGCTGAGCACCTGCAGCTCTGTAATAAAGTGATGGTTGATCACCAGCTGATAGGCGCGCACGCGCACACACACACACACACATGCACACACACACACACACACACACACACGTCAGAAATGGTGGCAGACCTGCTGTGTAAAACAAAATTTTTGTCCAAAATGAGATTCACCTGGCAGTGGCCCATATTTTCATGGACTACACAAACTTAAATAACGTGAGAAATCTATGCTATCAGTGGCAGCCGTAAGGCAAGAGTTTCCAGTCTTTTTCAGAGGTGGGAATTTTCTGCAGGCAAACCTTTTCTGTCTTGGGCAGAAACATGGAGTTACAGTCCTTCTGTTTCCAAAATCTTCTAATTTGATCTGGAGCCTCATGTGCATGATTTTCTCCGCTGTTGCTTCTCCTGTGAGCTTTCGGGAAGGCAAAGCCAGTAGCTGTGGTTGTAATGAGCCTATGGATGTAATTACTTTGGGAAATGAAGGTTGAGTTTTAGGAATGTCTTTGTGCATGGCCATGAATCTTCTACTTTCTTGTCCTGCTTTGGAAACTAGTCCAGTGAGTTTCTAATTGAAAAGGACTGAGAGCATGCCTGGTGCCACACACCTTGTATGACCTGTACGATATGGCTTGCTGTCCTGCAGTAAACTGGGAACACGTTCCAGCTAGCGCAGCTGTGAGAGAAATTCATCTGAAGAAATCACTTGGATGTGCCAATGGAGAAAGGTCTTTAATTTCTGATTACTTTTGAGAAATTCTCCATTCTCTACTAGAATGACAAGACCCTACAAATCCTTAAAAAATCTGCCTACAAATCTTTCTCATATTACTCATATTAGTTTTCTATCCATGTATCTTTTATTACTCATAACAAGTCTAGTATCAAATTTCTTTTCTTGTCCAGGATTTCCAACCAAGAAGACCATACATACATAAATATATATATATGGGGCAAGTTTTATATATATCTAAAATATATATATATATATATATATATATATACACACACTATATATACATAAAACTAGCCCCACCAGGGCTGTCTGGAGTGCCCTGAGAATCCAAAGGGAACAATTTTTGCAGCTCAGCCGGGTCCCTAGTGCAGTACCTGAGCAGAGCCGGGAGGAGCAGGGAGGCAGAACGGGCACGGTGCCGTCCTGGTGCCACGCTCTGCCCCACAGTTCAGCCTCCAGAGCAAGATCGGACCTGCTTGGGGAAATGGGGAGTTCCTGTCCACACTCCTCTGTTTTTCCTCCCCTAAGTCACCATTGCTTCATGTCTAAAGTACATAATAGTACTGCAGTACTTGGTAGATATCTGCAATTGTGTTTTTTTTTTTGTTTGTATTTTTTAACTACTCTTCTGAAAAATTCAAACAGCATGGCACATTACTTTTTACAGACCCCTTCCTGGAGGAACTGGCAATACTTAGCCTGAAAAAAAAAAATGTTCATTTTCTGTCTCTTCAACTGCCCATTTAGAAATGGATAGGCAGTCAAGATTCAATGGTTTCTCTAAGGAAGAGTTAGATGATGCTGATGCTAAACACAGCTACCTTCTGAGCATCTTACAGTTTCCCCCTGTGCTACTGAACTGTCAGCTGTAGCATAGGCATTGCGTCTGCCTGTTCAACAGCAAAAATAATCAGGGAATTATGGAAGGAAGGAAAAATATATTTTCTTAAAGGTGCCCAGGAAAGTTTGGAGGGAAAAGCTAATAAATATCTTTAACAAATGACTTATTCCTGATTAGCTTGTGTGTGTGTATATATATATATATATATATATATATATTGTGTGTGTGTATATGTATAGAGAGAGAGAGAGAGAAAAGGAGAACTGGTAGAAAACTAAGCGTGTTAGTGAGGGCTGTGGCAGTGAAGCTGGAGCAACTTCAGAAATCTGGAAAGATAACTGAAGCATGGAGCTGCTTGTGTGATGTGCTGGGAAGTTTTTGCTGTCTGAACATCTGTCTGAGCTGCAGTAGGGAGCACTGAAAATTGGGAGCCTACGGTCTTGGATAGCTGGTGAAGAGAGAACCACAAGGAGGATTCAGGATCCTGAAGTTAGATGCTTCGAGTCAGAGGCAGTGCCACTTTGGAGTCTACCTACTTGTGGAATGTATAAGAGTAGGAGAGAAACACTTTTTTTTTTGTTGTTGTTGTATAACGAAGTTTCAGGTCAATGTGCTACGCTAATAAGCCTTAGTCCAGTTAGGAATAACTGCCTAATCATTATTTATACCTTGATTTTCTGTTCATAGCTGCATATTTGGAAGTTTAGTTTAATCTGTGAGGCTAAGGAGAAAAAAAACAAGGGAGGTTGCCACTAAATACTTGCTGTCTTGATTTGGTTGGTAATTTTTTTTAGGATTGTTGGTTGGAGCTGTGATGGATTCTGGCAGCCTGACATCCAAGCAAGGCGGTGTGGCAGTAGATGAACTAGGCTACCATGAGCATGGAGGAAGTACAGGCTGACACCAAAACGGTATACTTCAAGCACGTGCTTCAGCAAATATTTGCATACAAGTGACCTTTTTTATTTGTTTACAGGTCCTTGATTACTGGACTGTTGAGGTCAGTAGTAGCTATGTCAGCGCAGGAATGGGGAATCTGCCTGAGGGGAAAAGGTAAGTCCAGTTTTATTCACTACTGAGTTCACCAGCTGAGAGTTTTGCCTCACAGGCTCCCTGCTGCTGCATTAATCATAGGTGCTGCTGACCTCACCAGTCCAGTTCACATTGGATCAGCTTGGGATGGATGCAAAGCCAGAGACATCTGGACAACAGCTTCAGGATCTTGAAGAAAGGGGTGGAAAAGACTAAATGTTGTGCATAGACATTCAGGATGCTTTTAGCCCAGGAATTTGGTCACTGTGGTAAGATTTAGAGCCAAATACTGGGGTCTGGTTTTGTGCTGTGTATTGTTCTTGAGTAGGAGGAGAAATTGGGCACAGAAAGTAGATTCTTTCTATTGTAATGATTAACTGGAACATTCCTGGGAAAAATTATTGGTGTGTGTAGCAGAAATCAGCACAGGAGCTCTCACATTGTCTAGAGCATCACACAAATAACACCGATGTCTCTTTAGTTTCTCTCTTCTAGTAGACGGGAATGCACTTACTAAATTATCTGAAAGCTTGCCTGGAAAGGTGCTATTTATCCTAAAATTCTGGCTTCAGGGGAGGGCTGCCTACACCTGTACACTCTTTGTAATTACCTCTGTGTGTCCTAATGTCCTGAAGGTTCAGTGCTTCCCTCCTCTCCTGCTCTAAGCCTGCTGTTTTAGTAGGGAGGACAAACAAAATTTTATCATGATCAACAGCTTGTGTGCTTCTGCTTCTGCAAAGGCTTTAGTTTTAATGTATAATTTTTAGGTCAAGCTCTGTTTTTGTTTTTGCTTTCATTTGTGTCTGCTGGTGGTGACTTGTAAAGTAAGGAAAGATGCAGCTCGTGCTTTGGCTTTGATTCTGCCTGTCCCCACCTATTTCTGAATCTTTATTCCCTGGAGCCAACAGCTGCCTGTTGTATCACTCTGCAGGGCCTCTCCCTGACTCAAAGTTAATTGCTTTGCCTGACACCCAAGTGCTATCTGGGTGATTAATCATTATCCTCTTAGATGTGGAGTGCTCCCTTGCTCAGAAGGAAATGGTGCTCTGAGCTAACACACACAGCAGTGCAGAAAATATTTTTCTTGGTAGCTCAAGACCAGCAGGACTTTCTCCTCTGTAATATCATTGTATCTTTAGCAAGATCTGAGCCATCTGCTTAGAATACTTATTAGTGTATTCAGAAGATAATTCTGAATGATTCACCCTATAATGGTGAAACTTCTTAGGGACTTCGTGTGTTTTCTGGTTTTTCCTTACCTAGAATCTTAACCTGTTTCGGGCTGCTTAGTAGTCAACCAAATGCTTGCAGTCATATGCTCCCTTTTTTTTTCACATGCATATAGACATCTTTTTCCATGAGTATGGACTTGTGTGTGTGACTGTTTTTCATTAGATGGTTTGCTGAAGTGTAAGCACTTACAGCTGTGGGCTGGCTGAGGGCAAGCATGCCCTGTTTGTTAGCCTGCTGTCTTTTGTATGGATTCTGCTTTTCTTTCTCTTTCCAGGATACCTGAAGTGAAACTACATGTTAGGTGTGACGAGGACTTAAGAAGTCTGCTTTACAGTCAAAATACTCAGTTTTTCAATCTATCTCTGTCTAGTTGCAAAGGCTTCTTTATCGCTGAGTTTTGCCTATGAGGGAACTTCATTTGGACAGGAATAAAGAGGAACCGTGCCTGCTGCAATGGCCTGTAGAAGGGAGAACTGGAAGTTAGAGTGTTGAAGCAGCAATAATTGTACCTCAGCAACCCATCTGCCATCCTTGTTTTTCCTGGCCCATGTTGGTGAGAAGGGATCTGTGATCCAGGTGTCCTAGGCAGTCATGTTGGGAAGCTGGAATCCAGACATCCAGAGAAGTCTCTGTGCCTGCGTGCACAGGAGGTATCAAGGAATGGTATACAATTATATTGGGGGATATCCTAATTAGGAGTTGGTTGTGTTTGTGTCATAGGAAAAAAGTGTGATGGAAGGAGGCTATGCAAAAGGATTACATAAACCAACTGTGCAGATGGTCAGAGTGATTGCTCTGGGGATGTATTCCACAGCTGGGCTCTGGAGGACAGGAGAAGGTATGAAGAACTGCTCTGGGGTATGGAGCAGTTCTTTTTGCTGCTTTAGATTTTTCTGGAGTGGTAGCATACGTTTCTCAGTTTAATTCTTTCCTTTTTAAAAATTTTTATCAAGTAGGGATGTATGTTTCTTGGCTTAGATAACGTGGAAGTCTAACACCTACAGAGAGTAACTGGTTTTCATCAGAGCCGTGGCAGTGAGTAAGAGAGAACTTCAAGAGGCCTAATTCAGCACTCCTTCACCAGCTCTCAGCCAGCGTGATTCCACTGTCATTACTGCCACATTAATTACTTTGTCTCACGATCTTGATAAACTACTAATTAGTACAGTACTTTACAGGAGATGTGAATCTGCTCATCAGGTAATCACAGGTTCTTAGGAAAGTAAGGTAGATACGGATCTCATACTGAGCTACAGCTGAAAAATACAACTTCAGAAATAAATGTTAGAGAAGTTTCTAAGACTTTTAAGTCGGTATTTGAAGATGAAGTGTGTAATAGTTCTTTGGAAATGCTTACATTTGTCTTCTATGACATTTTGCTTGCAGAAATGCTGTTTCTTGCTTAAACTAAATGATTCAGTTAGTTGCAGTAAAACATTAAAAAAATGCTTGTGTGCTTACCTCTCAGTCTTGTGTAAATATGTTCCCAATGTAACTGAATCATTCAGAAGCAATATATTTCTCTTTTTGCTTTAGATCTCTATTTGTTATATGTTATCAGCACTAAAATACTCTCCCTAAATAGTCTCCCTAAAGCAGTAATGGACTGGGAAGTGTTTGGTCTGCTGTGTCTCCTTTTTACCATTGCTCTGGTTTGGATTTCTGTTTGCATTATCACAAAAATACATACAACCCTGAAGCAACAATAGACTGAAACGTGTTTGGTCTGTTGCATTGCATTTTCACAACTGCTTTGTGTGTTCTGTACTCTGGGAATTTGTCTTGTTATGGGATCTATAGCCATCTAAGTTTTCTATGTCATAAAAAATCTTGCCAGTGCAAATACCAGCTTGAGTTGCCTGTCTTAAGAGTTGGAACCCACACAGTGATGCTGCGTGCTGTAGTAGCAATAAATCCTGGAAAAAAAAAATCTTTTATGCTGATGCAAAGGCCAAGAGACATAGAGCCTTGAACCCATCTTTGCAATATTTCATGTTATGGCAAGATGTTGTGCTGTGTCATACAGTTCTATGGTCTTGAGGTTGAATTTAAACAAGCCCTGTGTTATGTTAAATAAATACACATAGACAGCTGTTCTGATTTGTCACTCAGTAGGCTGGTGAACTTAAGGCTTGCAATAAGAAAACGCCTGCTATATTGTTGAAAGGCCTCACTTGCGCTTTGCGAGACCCCAAATGTCAGATGTGTTGGTATTTGCGAAGTGAACATAAGATTGGTCAGTAACTTCTGGATTTCTTGCTGCCTGGTGACCTGACTTCAAAGTAACAGTGGCACTTTGCACCTTCAGGTATCGTTCTGTAAGGTGGGGCTGACTGATGTTTGCTTGCATTTTTGGAAGGCATTCTGGGACCTGCAGGTGAACAACACTTTATTTAAAAACTAAAAATAATAAAAAGAAAGATATAATTCCATCAGTTGTGGTCTGTTCAACATTACAATTTACGTGAATGCAATCCGTAGTCAGATTTTCCATTTCTCAGACTTCTTCTACAGTCAGACCCTATTCTCTCTGCTTTTCTCTCCTTCCTGTGTGTTTGGCAGGCAGTACCCCCAGTGGCAGTAGTCAGTCCTGTGCCTGGTGATGCCTGATGCTCAAGGTCTTACTGAAATGCTTTTCAATTATTTATTGCAAATCTTACAATTAATGGTTGTTACATAATTCCCCCTTGGCTCTGTAACTGTGTAGTTCTGTTTAACTGGAAACACAAACCATGCGTTCATTGATACATCTATACAAATTGTCATATACTTGTCATTGCTCAGAAAAGATACCTAAAATCAACTCAGGTCTATAAAAGTGTTTTTAAGATGCATCTCAGTGGAGTTACTTAGATTGTAATTTCCAGAACTTAACCTGACATGCTGTATCATTAACTGCTGTAATTCTTCAATTACTCCCATGAGCCTTTTCTATTCCTTACAAGCAGTCAGCACAAGATTCATTAAAGGACTTAGCTACTGAATGCTTGTGGTACTTCCCAGCTAAGCTTGAGTTTTCTGCTGTGGCATACGGTACTTGAAGGGTCTGTATGTCTTAGCAATTAAAGTCCTTTAAGCTAAGAAAGGAGAGCAACATAATCTCAGTGAGCAGATAAACGTGGATGTGAACTTGACCGTGTTGGAAAGGTGGGTCATGCTGCACCTGAAGGTAACGAGTAGTAGGCATCTGCTGTGCTGAAAGCATGTGTTCTGCATTGGAAACAGATCGTGGGAAGCTTTTCTTGCTACAGTACTGCAGGAGGTCACAGGCATTAAGGACAGGGATCCTGCTATTAAGGAAGTCATCTTTGGTGGCAAGAGTAGCAGCATGCTGCTAGAACAGAGACTTCCTTCAAGCCTTATCTACATATAAACCTGTCATCAGCAGCTTTGCCGTGGATTATAAAAATATTTTTATAGGGAAAATACTCTGGTATTTTATTAGTTTCTTGCTGTGTACAAATATAAATGGTATTAACTGGGAAGGTAGGAGAGGGTAATAAGGAATTCAGAAATCCGGTCACCCGTGAGATATTTGGTCCTTTGTTGCCAGTTCTTGGTGCTTTATTAGAAGCTCTCATGACTGGCTTCTTTCCTACTCATAGTTACTCTTCGTGCTCAGTTTAATGAGTTCTTCTCCAGTAGATAATTAATTCTGCCTCCTGATGCTGCCCTTTTGCAGTATTGTTAGCTATCTGTACTGTTTTGATTTGGGAAAAAATCAGCTGTTTGAAAAAGTGTAAAGTAATTTTTCCACTTTTGAATGAAAATTCAATTATCTGTAGCTAGATTTTGCTATAATTGATGTTACAGTTAGATCTTGCTTTATGAAAACTTTAATTAAAAGATCAGGTGAGATGTGACTAGGTTATAGGGAAAAAGAAGATGAGACATAATCATTACTTCATAGAGTTTCCTCGCAAAGAGTGCAGTGAGGACTCAGAGTTCCCTCTCCTCTCTAGTGTTAGGACTGTCAGTTGTCCTCAAATACGAAAATTTCTTCATAAATTTTCTCTGCGTAGGCAGGGTAATGATGCAAGTGCAGAGCTTGTTAAGTTTGTATTTCAGAGAGATCCTGCTCTTAGTTGTTTTTCTTGGTGGTGGTTTGTGGCAGGAATGTTTTCACTTAAGACTTGAACCTGACATTAGAATGTCTTCCCACTGCAAAAGAGAGCGTGGCTTCATTTTTACCTGTAAAGCTTTCAGTTTTAAGGACAATCTACTTATCAGCAGAAGCAGGCACGAAGGAGGTTCACAAAATTAACAAGAGACTGTAGCAGCTGTGATTCAGAGTACAAAAAAGATGAGGCACTTAAGGCTGAAAGTTGGCACACTTAAAGAGCAGCACGTTTCATTGTCTGTTTAGTCATCTTACAACTTATAGTGACTTATTGCAACTGGAGCAGTACGATTCACAGGAAGAGTGGATTTTGGCTTAACAAGGATATTTACTGCATCTGTGGTAAAGGAGTGGGATTCTGTCAGATACGCCATTTTGAATGACAACTCGTAATTCTTAAAGCTGCTTGTTTTCCCTTCCATGCTGCCCACATCCAGTAAGAGGAGGAGACTGCCAGATGAGAGAATCAGTACAGTGCTCGGTGTTGCAGAAGGGCATTTTGGATATCCATCTTTACTTCCTTTTCATCTTTAGGGAGCCTGGATCTTCCAGGGTCTTGTAACAATTAACAAAACTTACTGAGAACATTAGGATGCCTGCTCACCTCTGACTGCAGGCTGGCTTCCAGCCCTCTCTTAATTCTCCACTACGAATGTGCCCGGAGCACAAACAAGGACCAGGGAAGAGCCTCTCCGTGGGGGAGGCCCAGGACCTGTGTTCCTCATACTGTGAGCTGGAGTTCTCGCATCCTTGTCCTCTGAGCACTATTATTAATGAGCTCTGCAAGGTACGATTTTAAATAAAGCAATCCTGTGACAGGATTACATCTGATGCTTGGAAGATATCTGTCCATCAGAATGTGTCTAAGAGACTGCAAATTGTTGAAAGCTGAAAGCCACGAAGGTAGCATCTCTCAGGCTTTCCTGGGATTTTCTGTCCACCCCCACTCTCTCCCTCAAGGCCTTGAGACTTGCAGCCTTGTTTTTAGGAAGCTCTTTGGCAGTCCACTGCCCAGAGAAAATTTGGCAGTAATTTCTTCCCACCTGTTCCTGATTAGTTTTGAGACTCCTCAGCTTTTGCCCTTTAGATGTTGATAATAGAGTAGTTGATCTGTTCCTTTTTTCCCTTCAGCATTTGACAGCTCCTGTTTGTCTTCTGTGGATGCAGCAGCCTCATTCTTCACATGTATCATCTCTCTTTTGCCAGCACAAGCAACCAAGGGAAGTAAATGCACACCAAAATAGGCTAAAATACCCTTGTATTCCTTGACAGCTTGAGTATTAGGCTGTGAATCATCACCTCGCCCTGCAGTTGTGACTGCTCGTCTAGACCATCACAAGCCACTTCTAGGAGTAAACCTGTGTGGCCTGAAGAAGTTCAGCATTGGTTTGATAATAGAATTAAGGACAGTTAATAGAATTAAGGACAGTCCAGTGCAAGGTCCTTGTAGTGGTCAAAATCCTTTCTGGGACTTAACCATGTTACGTGGGAGATCCTTACCTGTGGTCCTCCATCTTGCCAGGTCCATCTCCTGTTACAGTCGCATTTCACTGGCACAGGCAGCTGTCATTGAAAAGGTAGAGGGGAAGCTCCAGACCCTGGGGAGGACTTGCATGGGAGTTAGGTATTTGACAGGCCACTTCTCATAAAGCAAAGAAATGTGCAGTGCCTGGACTATAAACTCACGGTGTTGACTTAACCTGTGTATACTTGGAACACCCTTGTTCTCCCTAGCATGCAAAACCTGCATGCCTTGCAAGGTGTCTTGAGGAAGAAGTTTTTACATTGTTTTCTATGCCCCCACACCAACGTTCAATGTTGCAAATGCAGACACCATTTATTTTTCTGTATGGTCAAAGATGTGTTTTATTATTTCTACATGGATCACTTGTTTTAAACGTAGCATGTAGACACAACATTGTGAATGAAATATCTACCACGGAAAGAAAAAACATTCACTGTGACATATTTTCATGGCAATGATACTTATGCTTACATTCACAAATACATTATACTTGCATTATAACGATATAATTGAAACTTATTTTTTGAAATTGGGTTTTAGGTTGTTAAAGGCTTGCAGGTCTTTTTTTCTTCTTCTTTTTCCTCTTAATAGCTATAGTAATAGCTATAAAGTCCTATAACTGGTACCTGTATTCCTAGAAATGATCCCGTGTCTTGCATAAGTGGGTAACTAAATATAGTAACTTGTATTAAATATGGTTTTCTTCATTGATAATTGCAATGTATTTTCATGTTGCAAACACAGAATTACTGGAAATGTAAACTAGACAGTGTGTTTTTATAAATATTCTGGCTTTCCAGAATAGCGTATGAACACATTCAATGTTACCCCATAATTTTTCTTGAAAATAGTAAGTTTGCAATGAGAAGTCTTACTTTCTAGATTTGTTTTTGAAATTAATGACAAGTGGTTAGTAAGAAAATGCATTCTTCTCTTCATCTTAAGCTATGTGTTTGGAGTCCATTGCTGGATCTTCAGTTAACTCCGTGCAACGTAAAGCAATGAACAGAAAAGTTAGCTCAGTTGTTTTAATAATTGCTTAACAGCTCAATTGTTTTAATAATTGCACTTGTAGAAACAGACAGTTAAAAATAAGTTATTTCTTAGCTGAAGATGTAGGGCTTTCAGGTTTAAGTTAAAGGCATGCTCCTCAAGTTCAGCTTCTGATGCTTGTTTGTTTTAAATATCAGTGGGTAAACCTGGGTGCTTTCACTTCCATAAACTGGGTAAAGCATCACTTTGCTAGGACATAAAAAGTGGTTTATAAACAGAAGTGCAAAGTTGGAAAGGGGTAGAAGGGGTATTCATTTACTGTGCAACTTCCAAATCCTAACCTTGTCCTCTGAAAATAAAATTTATCTGCACAGAAAATCTTCACTAAGCCTTGAAGTGTTCAGCTGCTGTTGTCGTGGAGTTGTGTATGTAGGTTTTCTTCTTGTGTGTGTTTTTTTTTTTTTTTGGTTTGCCTGTTTTTATTTTTATTATTTATTTATTTATTTTATTTTAAACAAACATGTAAGGATTGCACTGTTTTAATGCTGGCTTTCTAGCATAAATGAACGGTTATGCAAGTGGGTCCTGCCACGTCTTTCAGGGTCACTCTAAGGCAATGCTTCCCTGCTGGAAGTTGCTGTTTGCTGGGCTGAGTCAGCAGAACCGGCTGGACATCCGCTCCGTTCCTGCTTGTGCTGATCCTGTGCCTTAGCATGAGGCCACGTCAGCCACCAAATGACAAGGCCAGAGCGGGAAAGGAGTTGCTCGCATGCAGATCCGCATCCAGATCCCCTTCCTGGAAGGGGAGGAGCAGCCAGCTGGGGAAGCAGCTCCTTATCTCTCCCTGTGACTTGGCCATGCTCACCTGCCTGTTTTTCCCAGATGTAAGCGAGCAGATGTACTGTACAAGCTCTGCACATGCTAACAGAAGTCTACACCAAAGCACTACTAACACCAATTACTTTTTATTAAAACTTCAAGCTTACCTTTCAAAACACAATGAAGTAAAGTCTGTCTTATGCCAAGCCATCGTAAAGAAAGCTATGCTGTGTTTCTAGTTTTCAAGTGGAATAAAAATATTTTATTCCTCTTATTTTCCTGAAGTGAAAAGCTCAGTAATATGGCTAAAAAAGAAAAGTTTCACTGAGTTGTAAACAAATATATGCTGCTTCACTGTTTCACAATGAAAGATTCTCCACAGCTTGTTAAGTTCACAGAATCTTTACAAATAGTGCTTGATTAAAATTAATTCAGAAACAAAATAAATTAGGGCTGTCTACTTCAGTGATTTAGATAATCTCTTTTTGTGGGTGTTTTATTTTTATTTTTTTTATGGTTGATAGTCTTGTTTTCTTTTAACGGTTCATAAATGCACTTCATCACAATTTCTGGTACCTGTCAGGTATAGAGAGCCATAGCAAATTCAGTACTGAAAATCAGTGATACTCCCTCCCATGTATATGTGCATACATGTATATTTTTTGAAAGAGCTTTTCTTTCCCTTCAGGTTTCCTAGAAATGCTATTCCAGAAATAACACATCTATTCCTGCCTGGTTCATTTTAGAAAAAAGAAAAAACCCATTTCAATGTTGAAAACTTCAAATTATTAAATACATATTGATAGCTGTGTAAGTGACCCCAAAAAAGACCCCAGAAAAGGTGTACCATAGAATCATGGAATAGCTTAGATTGGAAGGGACCTTAAAGACCACCCAGTCCCACCCTCTGCCATGGGCAGGGACACCTCCCACCAGACCAGGTTGCCCAAATCCCCATCCAGTCTGGCCTTGGACACCTCCAGGGATGGGGCAGCCTGTGCCAGGGCCTCACCACCCTCATAGTTAAGAATTTCTTCTGAAATTAGAATCTAAATCTCCCTTCTTTTAGTTTAAAACTATTACTCCTTGTCCTAGCACCACACCCCCTGACAAAGAGTCCCTCCTCATCTTTCCTACAGGCCCCCTTTAGGGGCTGGAATGCTGCTCTAAGGTCCCCCTGTGGCCTTCTCTTCTCCAGGCTGAACAACCCCAACTCCCTCAGCCTCTCTTCACAGGAGAGGTGCTCCAGCCCTCTGATCATCCTTGTGGCCCTCCTCTGGACTCACTCTAATACCTCCATGTCCTTCTTGTGCTGGGGGCTCCAGAGCTGAACGCAGAGCTCCAGGTGGGGTCTCACGAGAGCACAGCAGAGGGGGACAATCCCCTCCCTCGCCCTGCTGGCAGGGTTGTTGTTGGAGCAGCCCGCTGATACGGTTGGCCTTCTGGGCTGCAAGTGCTCACTGCCTACTCATGTTGAGCTTCTCATCCACCAACACCCCCAGGGCCTTCTCCTCAGGGCTCGTCTCAATCCATTCTCCACCCAGCCTGTGTTTGTGCTTGGGATTGCCCTGGCCAGGTGCAAGGTCTTGTTGAACCTCATGAGGTGCGCACAGGCCCATATTTTGTCTGTATTTAATTAAATCCCAGTCTCTCTTGACTTTGACACTTGTGCTAAATTTTCTCTTTGCATCTTTTTGGACAAACGTAATGTTGAATCTTTGGATAAAATATATATAAATTTATTCTGCAAAAGAACTTTTATATAGCACTAATGTTGAGGCTGAGGTTGAATGTAGACCATGTAATTGAAGCAGTTCCAACAGTTTTAAATATTAATTTTCATCTGACCTTAAAACTTTCTCACTCCTATTTGCTTTCATGCAAAATTCCCTTTCCCTTTCCTATTATGAAAATTGTATTTTCCCCCTCTAGCTCTCCTATGTATTCTCTAGGTGTCCACATATTGTGGCATGTCTTGTGTTGCCCTCAGCATGCAGATGGTATTTGGTAGAATTGAATATTTGCACTTTTCTGGCTGTGAATAACATTTTATTTACTCTGTATGAGTTATAAATGCCATTAAATATTCCTGCAAATTTTTATATATGATTTCAGGTTTAATTTTTGTTTTAGTAAACTAAGTAACAAACTGAGCAAACTAGGTTTTATTTTCATAAACTTTCATGCTCTAGCCTGTAAATGGTAGGCTTTTTTTGATCTCGACTCAAGTTTCTTGGCTCATTTTCCCCATTTTGTAAGCACCAGGTTAACCAGATTCCCTGGCTTGCAGAATCCCAGTGCAGGGATGTGATGAATAGTTCATGTGATGAATAGTTCCTTCATGATACTCAGTTTGTTAGATAGTCATATGTGTCTGCTATGATAGGTGGTTTCTTTACGCTATTCTTGCCAGATACTGCCCTGGAGATGTTAGAGAAAGATCTTAGCACTTTTGTTACACAAGAGTTGTACTCTGTCGGCATCTCTCTCTTTTTTTTTTTTTTTTTTTTTTTTTTTTTCCCCCCCAAAGATTTGGGTTTGCATCTGTACGTTTTGATCAAAGGAGAGTTTATGCTTGTGATGCAATTCACAAAGATTAATGGTATCTCAATTGGTTTTGCATTCACAGTATGACAGTTGTGGTTATTTCTAGTGGCACACTTATTTTTTTATCTTTTGTGCTTTTTTTTTTTTTTTGAATTATGATTCTGTGTTCTTGATTCTTACTGATACCCATGACAGTGAAAAGTCTTCAAGTGGACAGCAGAAAGAGTTATTCATCCTGTCTCATTAAGATAAGGTTGCTGTATACAATTGAAACAATATAAATTATGGAAGAGTTTCATTTATTTTCCTTCAGATTCTTCAGGGGACCGGACTCCTTCACAGTTGGATGCTATATAACAACATAGGTTTTTGGCACTAATAATAGTAGTCAGTCTGGTTTGAGTCAGTGTCTGGATAAGAACAGAAGCATCAGCAACAGCTTTGTGTATTAGATGTTCAACAATACAGGTTCTCTAAGATGAAACAGCTCATTCTGCTTTGATAAATTAGTGTTTAAATAAAGTACGAGACTTTGGTGAAGTCTGCTGACGTTAGACCCCCAGTCTAGAGGAGCTGTGCTTAAATCTGCTGGTTACTGAGATTTGTGTTCTCACAAATTAATGTGCTTTCAGTGCTAGTGCTTTGTCCTGCCAAGCTGACGTATTTCAGAGCTCTGCTGTAGCTGAGTGCTGCCAAACATCCTCAATATAACTTCCAGTAACCATTTTTAACTGCTGTTAATGCCTTTACTAGATACACGTGGTGGGTGGAAAGCTTAGGTATTAGTGGGGACTTGAGCCTTCCCCTGATATTTGCACTCAAATAAGAGCTGTTTCAATGAAGATTTTAGCTGTATCTGCTAGGCAAGTGGTTAGTGTACTAGAACAGTGTACAAATGTGCTGCTTTCTCAAATATTTCCCATTAGCTTGTTTAATGAGGCACTCTAATATCCCCTCAGGCTGACTGTCATTACTGAAAACCGAAGTGTTAACTGTAACAAGGACTCTACAAGACTACAGAAAGGCTTAATTTTGGTGAATCTTTATAATTGGTGATGACTTTACAATATGCTTCAGAGCTGCCTGTAGAATAAAGGTTGGTGACTGTTCCAGCTCACATATGTGTTAGTGAAAGCTAATGGTCTTTTAGAATAAATACCTTTTGTGGTTATAATGTGTCCTTCGTTAATGATAGACATTCTTCTCCCCACAAACTACTTAAATGGTTCTTCTTGAGGCTGACAATCAAGAATATAGGATTGCTGTGGAACTCACTGCTGCTCTCACAAAGTTAATGTGTTTCCTGCCCTTATCCCATTGAATATTACTACTCAGACGCGATAAATGTTCTAAAATTATCTGTTGACAAGAGTGCCCTTCTTGTCAGAAACAAAGTATAACCCTTATACTATAAGTTGTGGGAATACTGCAGGAAGAAAATAATTGATGAAAGTGTCTGTATAATTTGATATACTTCTGGAATCAGTAGTGTTTCAAGGCATTAAATTTAAATTGTATATCCCAGTGTCCAAGACATAAGAAGTTTATCAGATTTCCTACTTAATTAAAACAAATACAATTCACCCACCTTAAATTCCTATTCAAACTTTCTCGTAGCATAGCATCTCTTCATCTGTTTATTAATATTTCATTCCTGATTCTCTTTTCCATGAACTCACTTCTTCATCAAGTGGCCTCCACAAATCCTCCATCTGGGGAGCCATTTGCTACAGCTGCTTGGAATCCTTGCAAGTAGCATAAACCACCACGGGCAGCTTCTTAATGAAGCGAAATTTAAGCGAAAGTTGCTTGCATTAAAGTTTAACATTTTAATGAAAATTTGCTCTTGACAGTTCATTTATATTTGATAGAGTATATTTTAACCGAGATAACAGTTATTTTTTTTTAAAGTATCTCAGTGCAGCTTTATATGTCAGCAAAGAATGTTTTCCCAATGAATGAGGCATTCCCTCCTGAAATGAAATATTTCAGTAATTTCTGTTTCTGCTTATTTATTTGGAACCTCTAACAATACAAATTTCTGTAATGAGCTCTGACTGTTCTTTGATGTTAATGGAGATTCATGGCTCCATTACTGGACTATGAGAGCACTGAAACAGGATGGAATATCTTTGCTTTTTATTTATTTATTTATTTATTTTTGCGATTCGCATCCTGAGATTAGTTTTGAAGTAGATGGTGTTGAGTCCCAAGGTGGTTTAGGCCAATCTCTGTTATCACACGTGGTTCTGCCTATGGGCCAGTACAGGCTTTGGATCTCGTGGTGAACTGTTTCAGGGAGCTTAGTGGTACAAAAGCCTGTGTGGGCAGGGGGATACCCTCTGAGCTGGTTTACCAGTGGGTTCAGTTGTGTTGGTGCAAAGGGTTGGTACGAGCTGGTGGGAAGGAGAGACAGAATGACAAAATGACACACAGGCACCAATTCCTATAAGGGTTTCCTTAGTGCTTCTAGTGCTTCTAGATCATCTTTTTTTTATTCCCCAGGCACGAAAGGCTGGCAATTATGAGTTGTGGGGTGTATGGTCTCTTTGTTTTTATGACCCTTTTTAGTAGTAATCAATACAGCAGCAACAAAAAAAATTGCCAAGAATCCTTCCCAATCCTTCCCAATATTTTTGCTGCTGCTGAAGCTGGTTATTTGTTGATGCTGTTGAAATGATAGACACTTACATTCCTGGTACCTTAGAGCTTTTTTATTATGTTAGGAGTAAAAGTGCATCTCATTCAATATCCTGTCTCCAGCTTTTGTTGCTCATCTGTTGTTTATATGATGCACCTTCCCTCCTGTCTGCTAGATATGATTTGAGCTGTAGTGGAAGTCCTAGTTGTTACAGGATATGTTTATAATGTATTTATCTGATCGTGAAAAAAAAAAAAAAAAAAAAAAAAAAGAGTTATTCCATCTCCCTAGTATTTATTTCGAAATGCTTTTTTTATGAACAAGAGCTTGGATTTTGTTTTTAGTCCTTTTGTTTTGCTACATTAATCTCATTTCTTAAAATACATATTTAATTATCCTAATTATCCTAGGGCTTCTCCTTCACGACCTTTTTACAGAATCACAGAATGGTTGGGGTTGGAAGGGACCTCTGGAGATCAACTGGTCCAGCCCTCCCTGCCAAGCAAGGACACCCAGAACAAATTGCACAGGATGGCATCCAGGCAGGTTTTGAATATCTCCAGAAGAGGAGACTCCACAGCCTCCCTCAGCAGCCTGTTGCAGTGCTCTGTCACCCTCACAGTAAAGAAATGCCCCCTCATATTCAGCTGGAACTTCCTGTACTTCAGTTTGTGTCCATTGCCTCTTGTCCTCTCACTGGGCACAACCAAAAAGAGACTGGCCCCACTGTCTTGATGCCCTCCCTTCAGATATTTATACACGTTGATCAGATCCCATCTCAGCCTTCTCTTTTCCAGGCTAAACAGGCTCAGCTGTCTCAGCCTGTCCTCGTATGACAGGTGCTCCAGTCCTCTAATCATTTTTGTAGCCCTCATCTGGACTTGCTCCAGTAGCTCCATGTCTCTCTTGTACTGGGGAGCCCAGAACTGGACACAGTACTCCAGGTGTGGCCTCACCAGGGCTGAGTAGATCATCAGGGGGAGGATCACCTCCCTTAACCTGCTGGCAACATTCTTTCTAATGCACCACAGGATACTGTTGGCCTTCTTGGCCACAAGGACACACTGCTGGCTCATGGTCAGCCTGCTGTCCACCAGGACTCCCAGGTCCCTCTCTGCTCTCCAGCAGGTCAGCGCCCAGCCTGTTCAGGTGCTTGGGGTTATTCCTCCCTAGGGGCAGGACCCTGCATTTGTCCGTTTTGAACTTCTTGAGGTTCCTCTCGGCCCAACTCTCCAGCCTGTGGAGGTCCCTCTGAATGGCAGCACAGCCCTCTGGTGTGTCAGCCGCTCCTCCCAGCTTTGTGTCATCAGCAGACTTGCTGAGGGTGCACCCTGTTGCATGACCCAGGTCACTGATGAATAAATTGAACAAGACTGGACCCAGTACTGACCCCAGGGGGACACCACGAGCTACTGGCCTCCAGCTAGACTGCACTGCTGACCAGAGCCCTCTGAGCTCTGCCATCCAGCCAGTTCTCAATCCACCTCATGATCCACTCATCTTTCCCTCACTTCCTCTCATCTACCCTCATCTACCCAAGCCAGTCATCCCATCATTTCTAACTTTTTTTTTTGTCAGTAAGTTTGTTGACTTCATTCCTGAACTTTGTAATGAACTCTTTATAATGCGTACATGTTCATACTGAAAATACCTTTCTGGATGGTAATGGGATTCTAAGATGCCTTTTCACACCCGGTTTCTATTGATTGTCTTAGAATTGGGCTGTGTACTCTCTCTCGTCTCTGCTTTGCAGTGGTAAATCTGCAGATTATAGTAGCAGTTCTAGTAATTAGTATTGTAACTGACTATTTTAGAAGTGGAAAATACATTTAATATGATGATTTCAGTCCATCAAGTCATCTGATGTTTCCTGTGCAATAATTAGCTGCATCTTGTGGTTTAAATTTAAAGAACCTTCAATTATATTTTTTCTGAACCATATTCTTCACTGAGGTCAGGAGGCTAATGCCTTGGTTACTCCAGTGGATAAGGATTGGGCTTTCTGCTTTCCCTTCTCAGATTTCATAGCTGTGGTACACAATGTAGAGCTTATGGTTTCTCTGACAGACTTCCAGTTAATTGTTTTCATTTTCTTTTCCTCACATCTTGTCACTTATCAGCTTTATTAGCTAGGTAGTAATATACTTGCCTGCAGCAAGGATCTTTTATTTGGTGTGAGCACTTTGACAGTGAGAGCATATTAGAAAATGTCATCTAAGTGTAAATGAAAGCATTCTCATATGAAAGATAAAGAAAAGATTACACTGCAGCCATATTTACTTTGCAAGGAAAGCTGTTCTTTGCTTTCAACTTTGATTAATATCTGTCCATTAAAATAACTACATAATGAATACTGGTTATGTATTTTAGATGTTTTATAGTTGATTAACATTTAACTCGCTCTCATAGGCTGTAGCGAGTCTTAAGTTGAAAAAGAAAAACCTGCAGAACACATTCTGAGGCGGCTGAAAGCAAAACTGTAGTGTGAATAATGTTATAAAGTCTAAAATACTGCTTTTTTCTCTTAAAGTGTTAAGATTTTTTTCCTTAATTTGGTCTGTATCAGAATAGCATATATATATGTACATATATATATAGATATATATGTGATTTTTTTAGAAATAACTTTGCTTTTATGTATGAGTGCTTGCTGGATGGCAGCCAGTCAAACTGGGGAGGCTTTCCTAATCGCCTTCCCCCATCTCCTGAAACCTCCTGCTCTCCGTTTCAGGCTCAGAGTAGCAATACATATATTTTGATATCTAAATGGTAAATGAGATATTTTTTTATGCTGAACTGAGTTTTTAGTTTGGATGTTTTGAACCTGTAGGTTTTGGGAAACCCAGTAGAGGCAGTAAGGTCAGAGTATGAGGCAAGGCAGCAACGGTGTCAGGGTGAGAAAGCTGATGTGGAAGCTGCAGAATCACAGAATCCTGTTGGTTGGAGATCATCCACTTACAGAGATGGTTACAGCATAACAGAGTGTAGGCTCAGAGGATGGTTTGGGTTGGAATGGACATTTAAAGACCTCCTAGTTCCAACCCCCTGCCATGGGCAGGGACACCTTCCCCTGGATGAGCATGGTCCTGGGCAAGCTGCTGTAGCTGACCTTGCTCAAGCTGAGGGGCCTGCACCAGAGGATCTCCAAAGTTTCCTGTCAACCTAAACAATTCTGTGCGATTCTGAGCTAATACTCTTAACTCCGTAGGTTTTCCTAAGAAATCATGTGCTATTAGTTGCAGGTTTGAAAATAAATCATTACAACTGTTGTATTAATGCCAGCTGAATACCTGCAGTCACTGGGTAGCTTGTGACTGGCCTGCTGTGTGTGCGGGCTTCCCACTTCCCTGCTAAGTCCTGTAGCCATTAACTTTCTGGCGAGATCACAGCAGAAACAGTAAACCTGCTGATCTCACCTCTTGTTCAAGACACTTCATACAGGTGTTTTAAACTTTGCACTACCCTTTTGTTACAGCAACAGGCTTTAGGTTTTTCAGGTTTTTCAGTAAATGGTGAGTGTTACCCACAGCTGTCAGTGGTTCCATCAGTGCTCTAGGGCTGATAGTGTGCTCCAGCGCTGGCCCTAGCTGTTGGTGTTCAGTTCAGTGGCATGGCTCTGCTTTTTGGATGCCTCAGAAGCAAATTTGTCTGTTGTAATTGAAACAAGATTTCTGGGCAGATCCTGTGTAAAATCAACCATCAGAAAGAACAAAATGGGCTAAAATGCCCCTCAAGTATGAGTGTGTAAAAGGTAGCTTTTTTACGGGTCATCTATTGGTCTTGGTTGTGCAAATCCTTCGTGCTACTTTCCAGTAAAATCCATGTACAGACCTTGCTATTGTTACCTCTTGAAGTAGCTTCACTGGATGGTTATTTCAGGAGTAGCCTTCTTGGGAATACATGTTATTTTTCTAAAGCTTTTAGTGATATTCGTATTTGCAGGCCATGGCGAGGGTGAATACTCAGGACTGACTTCCAGTAGCTTCCAAGAGGAAGATGTGAGTCCGGTTTTCTTCTTGAAAGAGGGAAGCAGAACAATATTTCTCTTCCCTGTCCATACTGCAAGACCAAATTCTGTTTCTGTACCTGCAAGCTCCTTGTTGGCAGAACTTGGCCTCCCACATCATTCCTGCTGCTCTGAATGCAATCACCTTTCATTTCCGTGTCACTCTTGTAGTCAGCGGGGAAGGTGGTTATGGCCCATCTGATTAAATAGCCACTGACAGGCAAAGTGTTTTCTTTCCAGCTTTGAGGCACTGTGGCTTTTTAGTGAGGATTGCTCTGAGTAGAGTAGTGGAGAGCAAAATATCAATGGTCTCAAAAAAATAAAGAAAAAAAGTCCAACCAACCAACCAAAAAACTGAAACCCTTCAGAGATATCAGACATCTCTGGTCCATGAATTGTCAAACCTGGTGATTACTGGAAACACATTTAGGGTGTACCAGGGGGACTGGTGCTTCTTCTGCTGCCGAGCCTTTCCTAGGTCTCTGTGGCTGGTCCTTGGTTGATAGTTTTTGTTTTGAGAAAGCAGATATACTCCTACGCTTTCCTGTAAAGGCCTTTCCATTATATGTGTGCTATCTCCATCGCTTTAATTGTAATTAGTTAAAACACTGATGTGAAAGATGCAAGAGAAATATCCCTAATGGTGAGGAGCGTTTGAAAATTTGCTTCTATATCGCAAGAGGCTATTTGAATGCTTTTCTCCGTGGTGCACTCTGGTTCACTTTGAAAAAAGGTTGAATAAATTTTTAATTTTTTTTTTTCCTGACACTTTTATGTGTTTGTTGTTGTTGTATGTGGGTTGCTGAGTCAATAGCAGCAGGAGGCACCGGTGTGTCCTGGGAGCTCTGCCGGGAACTGGGCAATCGCGCAGAGCAGCCGCTGCAAGCATCTCCCAGTCAGAAAAAAAAAAGATCTTCTGATGCTGTTTTGTTATTAAACAATCTGTATCCCTCACTCGAGCTCTGGGAGGCTCCAGCAGCTCCGTCAGGCTAACATTGTTGCTGCGGGGGCTTTTGTGCTCTTAGCCTGGTGAGCCAGCTGGGCAGCAGGCGCCTTGCTGACCCTCCGCCAGGTAGTCATGCCACGAGGCTTTGCTGCTGCCGTGTCTGCTGGAAACCACCCCAGTGCTTCAGGAACCCATGCACCCAGTGAGGTGACCCCAGCTTGTGGGGTGGCGTGGGGCTGCCCCTGGGAGGACGGGTCGGGGGAGGTGGTGTCCACACTGCCGATCAGATTGTGTTCTCTCTGCTGAGGTGGTATCTCAGCTGGCTTCAGGAGAAATGGGCTTCTGAGTGTGTGCTGCCAACCTATTGCTATTTTTTTACCCCCCCCCCCCCCCAAATTAATATATATATATATAGTTGGATGTCGCTCTTGGTTCTTCTAATGAAAAAGGAATACAAACTTCCTTTAAATGAGCAAGAATTTGTTGGTGGATATGGCACCCATCGTGTGCTGTACTCAGCTCTGCTCTTTATACGTCACTGGACATCTGTTCTTATGGCTCGTGTATGCGTGCGTGTTTGTCTTCCACGTGGGCATTTCTGTCTCTTGCAGAAGTGGCTCATTTAGAGCCAGCCCTTCATTCACAGGAAGTATTGCCAATATCAAGACAGAATAAAAGGCATCCGTGCTTTAGCTTCAGTCCTTGCCTCCTTATGGTGGTAGAACTTTTAGTATGGTGTTTGGGGTAGTTTTAAACTCCAGGAAAGTTGAGAAATAATCCATTCTGTCTGACAATAACAGAACTGAGAACGCTTAGCATCTTTTCTTGTAAAACCTTTAGTTAGGCATTTTGCATTATGAATGCTGACTTGGATCGTAGCTTCTCTTTATCTCAAAACTGTAAATATATGTATGCGTTGTATTTAACCTTGGTGTACACGCAATGTGAATTAGTGACTTATTCCTTGCATCGTTGCATCAATCCTTGAATTTGGGATGCAGTCATTAGCAGCCAGTGTGTGTGCCCATTTGCCCTGGATATTCTGCTGGAGTTCATTAGGTGTATTTCCTTCCTTGTCGTCTTCTGGAACCTGTAAAATCCCACTCGTACAGCTCATTCCATTTAAATAGCATAGTATTTCATGACAAAAAAGGATGTAACATCTCTTTCAGTTTCATAAATGTAATTTAATTTATTCTTGTAGGTGTGGCATCTATGACAGTACCTGTGTACATCGCAGAAGTTGCTCCTCCACACCTAAGAGGCAGATTAGTCACCATTAACACTCTGTTCATCACCGGAGGACAATTTTTTGCAAGTGTCGTGGACGGACTCTTCAGCTACCTCGCAAAGGACGGATGGAGGTTTGTGAGTCTTCATTGCTAAAAGGAAAACTGGCGTAGTTATGATTTGGGCAAGGCTTGATAAATAATTGAAAGAACATTTAGTGGTTGACAGCTATCATAATTTGTGTAGGTTAAATAGAGTTCACATATAAACGGGTAAAACTGCATACTGAAATGGAACTTTAATAATTAACTTTTGCTAAATGAAATACAATGGTAAGCTTAAGCTTCCCAATACTAAGGTTAAGCTTAGTATTCTTAGTATGTTTAGGTTTTCTGACTTAACTAAACTTTAAAATGGATGAGCAATAAATATGCATCAACAAGCTTGAAAGATTGTCATGACGTTTATAAAAGTAGCTTGCCTTTTGCATTTAGAATAATTACATCCTGATTTTTCAAAAGGCAAATTTCCAGTGATTGTGGTGCTGCATGCACAAAATAGAGGTGTATACTGAATATTCTTAACTTGAGCAGTAGCAATCTAATGAGAACTGAAGTGATGGATACTGGAGTACACCTTTATAGTTAAAAGCTTGGGTTATATAGAATAAAATGAATCTCTTTTACTCTACATTCTGGATGTGTTCTTTGTATAGACATTGCTCAGTGATTCTGGACTGCACCTACCTACCTGGTGGTGTGTCATTTGAGTGATTAGACATTTCTGTGGCTCAGTATTTTACTTGCAGTGCTGATGTGAAAAAATAATTAAGAGAACTGTGTGGGAGGAATAACTTATACTACACATTCCAGCTTCTGGAAACTTGTGCTTAATTATGTGTGCTGTTCTCTTGAAAGTCTCTTGGGAAAGGGGTGCATGTTGCTATAAGGTCTTCAATTTCTGTTGCTACAGCCTAGAATTGTTTTGCTATTTGAAAATTGTAATGTGAATGATCCTCCAACCCCCAGAAAAGCTTACAAATTAAATATTATTATTTTCACTGGCTTCTGATGGGGCTGAGTAAGGATTTCTAGGTGGACTGATGTTTGTAGTTGAAGTTATGAACAATTCATCTGGGACTTGGTATTCAGAAGTACTTAGAAGCTCTTCGTTCTTTAGTATGTAAAGAAATATGCATTAAAACAAAATACTTAATATTTTCTTGATGAGTCTACTGTTTAATCTGTGTATATATGAAGATTAAAGAAGTTTGAGGGGTTTACTTTTTGTCCATATGATTGCTTCCTTTTCCTCTTATGTAAAAAGATGCCATATTTTGACCTGAAGAAAAAAAAGTCACTTCATGCTGATTTTATTTAATATAGTCAATTCTAGTTCTGCTTTTTGCTTTCTGAAAATGCATTGTATACTCTAGCTGAAATGGAAATAGCATTTCATATTTTCACTTGATGCTTCTGATGACCTTTTTACTGCAATGCATCTACATGCTCCCAAGACTGTGTCCAGTTACGGAGGACTGAGAAACAGCCTTCACTGAAATGCCTAGTTTTATAGGATGGTTAATCCCTGCAGTTAATGACATACAGTCAGTTTTTAGAAAGGGTAATCATGATATGCGCTAATGCATGTCTAGGTAAAATAAACTGAAGTTTATTTTACCAATTGTACCCAGTACCAATTGTCCCAGTTGTTGTGTTGCTATTTTAAATTGACTTTTAGCTTAACTAATTTGCTAATACAACAGGTCCCTGTGCATGGAGCTGGGTGTTGACGAATGGACAGGAAAGATACTTAGAAACAGAGCTCTGGGTCACTGTCACTGTTACAAGTGTTTGTGTGCTTTCTCTTTGGGCAGATTTTTTGGGGTTTGGTTTACCTTGCGGGTTAGGGATTCAGCTGGGAAGGCTTTTGTGGATGTCTCTGTGTTTTTCCCCTCAGTGGGCTGATGCATATGAGATAGGGACGTGTTTGTAGTCCATATGTTTCAGTAAATGCTACCATATTGGAAGAAAAATACACAGTAACACAGTATCCAAGTATTGATCTTGTTGGAGTTGTTCAGGTAAATTAAAAGCTGCTAGCTTGAATTTTTCATCAAGAAAAAAGGGAGTTGTGTGCAAGGCCAGTGGTGAAGGGGAAGGAAGCGTTACAGCTTTCAATGTGGTAGAAATAAACTGTGGAAAGCTAAAAATGGATCTACTGCACATTCTGAAGCACAGAAAACAATCCATCGGAAGGTACTCCGAGGCCTCAAGGCTAATTTACAGCTCTTCAAGCAGGGTTAGCATCAAAGTTAAATCAGGTTGGATTAATTTACTCAGGTCTTTGTCAAGCTGATTTTTGAAAATCTCCACGGGTAGCCATTTCCACTTCTCAGGACAACTCACTCATGTTTGATCACTCTTACTGTGAAGAATTGTTTTCCCTCATCTTTGATCTGAATTTTTCTTGTTGCAATGTGTGATTATTGGCTCTTGTCCTTCCACAGCGTACATCTGAGAAGCGTCTGTCTCCATATCCTCCATGAGCTGCTTTTCATGTGTGAAAGATGCAATTACATCCCCCCCTTGATTTTCTCTTCTCTGAGCAGCACAGACTAGGTTCTCTCAGCATCTTTTGTCATGTGTTCCTGTTGCTTTTCCATCGTAGTGATCCTTTGGTGAACTATCCCTGGTTTGTAGCTCACTCTCGTGTTGGTGGTCCCAGTCTTCCACCTGCGGTATGGAGTAACGAGGAGTAATTGTTTTTGCAGCCTGCTGGCTCATGCCGGATAACTTTTGCTAATGCAATAACGCTGGGTTTTATGTACATGCCAAGCACTGTTCTGCAGGACTGAGCGGAGCTAAATGAAGTGAAACTGTTAAAGATGCTTTGGGCAGAAACTGAGGCTCTGCTCATGGTGAGGTATGCAGGGATTCTCAGCTACAGTGCTGGAGCTCTTGTTTGGGGATTGTATACTTTTCTGTCCTCAGCTAGCTTGCTGCAACCTGAGGCTGAGCAGAGAAGTGTACAGATGGTCTGTCACCTGGAAAGAGTGGCCAACGTGCACATGGCGAGACATCACAGATGTTCACTCCTGAGTCATCCCATACAAGAAGGAAAATTACAGCAATTATCGTAGCTGTAAATGATTGAATGGCTGTGCATTGGAGTGCAACAAAAACCAAGAAGGAACTTTACTTCTGGTTGTTCTTGGAAATGCTGGATATTAAATTAAAAACAAACAAAAGAAAACAAATATTTAACCTGACTCTTCTGTCAGGTTAGCTTTATAAACCTTGGTAATGCCATCTTAATAGTATTGCAGCAGTATGTCTCGGAAGGAGAAATGTTACAGCAGACTTATTAAATTTCATGCTGGATTTTTTCAGGTCTGCTAGACATCTGGCTTCAAATGCAAAGTCTTGTACTCTATATAGGAAAGAACTATATTAGATTTCTGAATGCTGGCTCACTGCATGTAATGTCCAAAATTGTCTGCTTTTACTCTAAATTGGTTATATCAAAGTTGCTTGATCTGAAAATTGCAATGACTCGTGAACTTGCAGTGGATTTTTTGCTCTTAACTGAACATTTTCCTCCTGCCCTGCTCCTTGTACTCCACTTTGACCAGAAACATGTCAATTGGAAACTGACTGTACTGACTGAGCACTCTGCTCTTCTTTTCTATCTTGTTTGTGATAAACAATCCAATAGAGTCCTACTGGTAGTTTTAACAAGCTAGGTCTAGCTTTCAGAAGCCTCCATTGAATTTATTTTTTTTTTCTTCCTAAAATGATTGCAGGTACCCAACTGCTTAATTCTGGAGGTTCTGCTGCATTTAAGGGAGTGAAGGAAGGGCTTTGGAGGAACAGAAATGGGGTAACTGGAGGGTAAAGGAGTGTTGAGCTTCAGCGGTGTATATTTTAAAGGGATTCTACATACAGCTTCCAAAAAAACTGTTTGTGGAGAGGGAGGAGCATAGGAAGAAATGAGGACATTGATGAATGAGAACATTAGTGACTCTTGTTAGATATGGTGGCTGACGACTGCTTAACAAATAATCCTTCCACAAGCTTTGCATTTTGAATGTTCTTTTTTCCTGCTTTCCTTTTTTTTACCAAGGAGTACTTGTATGACCTTTGGAAATTTTTGCCCAGTTTATGAAGAACTTGAAGGCTTGGCTTGGGGATGGGAAGGCTGGCCTTACATGCACGTTATCCAGGGATGGCCATCCTCTTTACATTACGTTTTGTGTGTTTAAGAGTTTTTTTTTTTTTTTTTTTCCATTCTCCATTTTTCTGCTCTGTTGTATTGCTCATGGTTTTCTTTATTAAATCTACAAATGCTATTCTGAGAAAGTCTTTTTTCCATTTTCACCCAAGATGCATTTGGACTTGTCCAATACATGTGGCTCATTGTCCTGAAACAAGGTTTTTGTTAATGGTTGGGTTCTCTTTCCTACTCACAATCTCACTGCATAGCAAGCTTTATGAAGACATCCATGGGAGAGAATTCAGAACCACTGGTGTGAAAACAAGTATATTGAGGATAACAGAGGAGCTAGAGGAGAGCTTTGCTAATCCCCCTCACTTCCTGATTGATTTAAAGGTGCAAACCTATTTATGAGTACAAACTGCCCCAATATGCAGTTTGAGGGCTGGTTTCTGGAGGTGGTGTAACGGTTAGGACAACTGATCTGAAACCTGTGTTGTTTGCAATAATGCACAGGTGACACCAGCTGCATTTAACGACTTTAATGGAAGCCAAAATAATGTGTCAAGCGCAAATGGTTTATCAGATGTAGGGAAAAAGATTTAAAAAGCAGAACAAAATTGCATAGTATTCCATAATTCTTGTTATTGAAGGAATATAAAAATGGGAAGGGGGTGGATCAGAACCACCCATGAAAGAAGGTGGTATGCTCATCTTCCGCAGGCTTTCACCCTGCTTTAGTCGGAGCAAATCGTGGTGTCTCTGGGTGTTGTCACAGGTGTCAGTGCTGGCTCCTGGAAGTGTACCTCTCCTGCCAGAGGTAATTCTCTGCTGAATAGAGAACTGGCATTAATGCTGTCTATAGTAAAATCCCTCTGGGCACCTAAAATGCTGTTTAGATTTCAAACAACAGTGCAGCTGCCTGAAGATTTAAGAGAGAGATATGAAAGATCTAGTGTAAATGGATGCAGCTCTGGTTAAATGAACTTTTTGCAGTGTTTCTGTCTACAGTCAGACAGAAAGCCTCTTACACAAGAGGCTTATTCCCTGGCAATGCGTATCTGTATACACATACTTACTGATCAAATTAAGCATTTAGGGCCGGCTGGTTTGGAGTTTATCATTTTTTATAGGTCTGGAAAACAATTAGCAGGATTTCAGTCTCATTTTTGTCATCAGCAGTACCCATCTGTTCTCTCTGTCTTTGCTTTCTTATTCTGTTATTCTTTTCTTATATTTTCATAAAAGGGTTTATCAGTTTTGAAACCACTGGAATGTTTGAGTTTTTATTTAGTCTGATTAAATGTCCTCTGAACCAGTGGCTGTTGGGCCAGCGACAGCAGAATACTCAGCTCATCCTGAGACATACTGGAACTGAAAGCGAAGGTCTTGTTTTCTACAGTACTGGACGAATAGGATTCGTGCCTGCTTAATTTCTGGCAATAAAGAATATGAAGGGAAGAGGTTTGGTTTGTAAGCTTAAGCTGCTCTACACAGGTCTTCTCGTAGCATGCTTCTGTAGCCAATATGATAAATTTGTTTATTTGTTTATTTATTTCCAGGTACATGCTGGGGCTTTCAGCTGTGCCAGCAGTTATACAGTTTTTTGGTTTCCTGTTTCTTCCTGAAAGTCCCCGATGGTTGATACAGAAAGGCCAGACTCAGAGAGCACGGCGGATTCTGTCTCAGATGCGTGGCAACCAGGCAATCGATGAGGAGTATGACAGCATCAAAAACAACATTGAAGAAGAAGAAAAAGAAGTTGGAGCAGGTATGCTGAATGCTTGTTCACATCTCTGTGTATCAGGGAGGAGCTAAAAATCAGACAAAACGGTTAAGTTGTAGACTTTGAGAGCTTCATTGTTTGCTTTTCTTGACAATAATGCTGTTATTTGCAATATTTCATATACTGGTAATTTCTGAGGTGAGCAGATGTTTTTATAGTCCTACAGTTTTAATTTTAGTTCTGATTTTTTAAACGAGGAGGATTTAAAGTTGTGTAGGATTTTAAGTTTATACTAGCTGCAGCTATGTGAGAATTGCATTCAGAAAATTACTCAGTTTAAGAGTGAGCATCTTGAAGAGTGGAAATAAAACAAAGTTTGGTTTCTTTCCTCAGTGGAAAAGACCAAACAGCCGTTAGGGAGATCAGAAGGCATTTTACATGCCCCTATTATCTGGAGTTTATATTCTGGCTGATGGTAATTCCAGGTAAGCAGGCTTTGGAAAGATTCACAAACCTAGGCGTGTAATATAGAAATCATTTTCCAGTGAGGGCAGCTGCTGAAGTCTTTTTGGTCTGCCCAAGAAAATGCAGCATCTAAATCAAATACTTTTGCACTGTTTTTGTATTCTTATGCCATAATTGCTCAGAACTTTGTATGTACTTTGGTATGTATTTATGTAGCAAGATTACCATTCCACTGACTATCTTTTTTGTCTACTAAGTATTTTTTCTTTGCTATGTTCTGGAACTGTTAGGGTAGGAATCTTAAGTCTGTAAAGTAAGACTTATCCTAGTTCTTGCTTCCTTAAATGTTGATAGCATGGTTCTGTAACTTCTCAGAGATAGTGGAAAGAAAAATGCAAGTTATTTTACAGCTGTAGGAATTGAGATTTGACATCTGATAGTACCTAATGTCATTGTCTCATTGTAAGCTCTAAGGCCAAACTCAATAAATGAATACTTACTTATCTGGAAAAAGTTATTTGATGCATTCTAGCGACAAGATTTTTAAAGTATTCTTCACTGATTTTAAGTAGGGCTGGATTTTTCTCCCATTATGTTTCTGAGGCTTTTGGATATCTTTTTCTTTTTTCTTTTTCTTGTTTTTTTTTTTTTTTTTTGATCTTAATCAGGGGAAAAAAAATAAGTTTATTGAAGTCAATTTGATAAAGAGCTTTAGTGGATTTTCATAGAACAGCTTGGGTCCTGTTCCAAGGTTCTTGATCGTAGTAGTCATTGGACTGTTTGATTCCATGGAGAGCCATTTAATGTCTGGTATTAAAGTTTTTTTCTGCTTTGTAGAAATAAAAGGAGCAGGTGTTTGACCCATTCTGTTCCGTATTTGTAGTCCTTGGGCTACACAGTGTGACATTCATATTCTCTCTCTCTTCCCTCATTCTGCTGTTTCACATTTTGTAAATTAAATATATTTTTGTTGTAAGACTGCAGTAGGACTGACTCCAGCTCAGTTATTAAATCAGTCCTCAGTGCAGCCATAGCTTGGACTGGCACGCTAGATATGAGGCTTTCTGGGGCTCTTGATTCTTTTCCAAAATGCATTGTCTTGCTGGAGTTTAGATAAGTCAAGCACATTCCCATGGAAAAGCTTGATTAGAGAGAAATCAGCGTTTTCCTCAGAGGCAATCCACATCTTCAGAGCTGTCATCAAACGGCATTAAAAAGTGAGGGTAGTTATGAGTATGTGCTGTCCCACTTGTTATAAATGCTTAGGAAATAGGCATTAGATGGTTAAGGTCATTCTTGATTTTGATTATAACTTGATTGTAATTGCACTTCATCCCATTTCAGCCATAGTCTTCATTGTTGTCAAAAGTTATGTTATATGTCAGCATCAAGACATACATTATTTTTGTTACCTGTCTGTGACTTAAAGGTGGTATTTACAAGTGGTATTGAATTGTAATTAGTTTCATTTCTTGAGGTGTTATGTGGATAGTCAGTGTTGAATTTGGTGTGTGTGGTACAAAATCCACTTGCTGTTCAATGGGGAATATGTGAAATTCGACGAAATACAACTTTGTAGATCAAAAATCATCCTGCTTACTTTTAGGTAATAGCGTCTTTTCCTTTTCTGTCACTTCCTCTCTTGAAAAAGAACAGATTTTCTTTTTCATTGACTGATAACATAAGCATCTTTGCCAGTTCTTCAGGGCATCATTTTCTAATTGAAAACAAGCCTGTGTTTGACTCCTTCTCTACAAGGGAGTAACAGAATTCTACCAAAACATATTGTCCAGTCCCACACTAAAAACTGTAAAGTCTTTTATAACTGTTTCATCAACTATTCTTGTCACTGAAATAATGAATCACAGGGGAGCCTCATCTGTGTTGCTTAAGCTACTTTTCAAAAGGTTAGTTTTAATGTCTGTCATAATACCAGAGTTTTGCATTGCAGTTTCCATATGGTCATCAACAGCTTCTGTAAAAAGTAAAAATGCCTTGAGCAATGACTTTGGTTTCAGAAGTCTTTAGTGCCGATACTGCTTAGCAGCTTATATTTCAGCATTTCAGGTTGGTATCAGGAAGGGAATTCATCTTTGTGACGCTTTCCCTGTGAGTGGTTATGCAAAGGTTAACTCTCTAACAGTATTGAACATGGCTTTTGCATTTTCTCTTCTCTGCTTGCGGTGTAACTTCTGGTGTTGTGAAGTCCACAACAGTTTTCTGGTTAAAACCTTACATTTGGAAAATGGGAAGGGGAAGGCATTGCATTTGCACAAGACAAGTTGAACCTTGGTCAAGAGCAGCTGATCAATATATTTAAACAACTTCTCAGATGTCAGGACTGTAGTGCAAGAGAGGGCTCAGGCGTGATTCTTCCTTCCTAATCCTAGATGTTTAACAGATGTCCAACATTCAAAGAAAATCATGGAAAAGTATCAATTTGTATGATCTTTTTGAGTGAAAGTACCTCTAAGTTGCTTGGTTTTTCCACATGCCCCACTCGTGCCAGTCTTGAGCTGTGATGTGCCAGGATGCCTGATATTTCACACAAAATCAGTAGTGATGAGTTTAGTACTAACTTAACATCCTGACAAAATAAATATCATTTGCATTAAGACTAGGCTTTTATTTCTATGTAGATAACGTATGTGTAGCCATGGATCATAATTACCCTAGGAGAACAGTGTAACCTCCCCCAGCCCTATTTATTCCACATTTCTCGAACCTGTGAATTATGGTTGAGACTCCTGACCTTCTCTGCTCAGGTGGACCTTTACGTTTTACAGTCTGCTTTTAAGCATGTATGAGAGTCAACTTCTGATCATGAAGATGTTTTTGCATGTTATGCTTTGTAATTCTCTCCACGTAAAAGCTGTGTTGGGCTTAGTGGTGTGTGGAACCGTGCTGCTTCCGTTGAAGTCCACAGAGTGATTTAGAAAATTCATCATTGCACTGTGGTATTATTTAACCTACCATTCTCTGTCCATACCAGAATGTTCTGTAATTCTGTAATTTTTTTTTTGAGACCAAAACAATGTATTCATACCACTCTTACCCTTTTATTCCTGCAGGCTTCACTTGCTTTACTTCTTTACTGAATTTGCCATTGGATCAGTGAGTCAGTCTCCTTTTTTAGGTTTTGTATTTCCCTGCAGGAGATAAATGTGTTGTCATATAAAGGAAAAATCACCTCATTACCATTAGTTTTCAGCTCATACCTTTATCCAGTTAACTGTCAGTTAAAATAGGATGTTATCAGGGAAGAGAACTGTCCCCTCAGTTCTTCCTGGCTACAGTATATTTATATTTCTTTCAACTTTCCTTCATAAATAATATTTTAACTTGTCAGTATTCCTGCCTATGGCTTTGGCTGCAACCATTTGACACTTGTCTCTCTAGGGAGATAGTGGAAGCTTTCATTATTTTCATTCTTAATCGTAACATTCTCCTTGCTTCTGGGAGTCCTTTTTATCCTATGCAATTGTCTGACATGCCTGGAATTCAAAAAGATATATATATGCTTATTGTTATTGCATGTCAGCTAGAATCTATTGAATGAAAGTTGGTAATATTGTGATGCTCTAGTAGGGTTGTGCAGAGCTCTGAGCCATTCCAGCTTTAGGGACTCCAATCTTTATTTAAAATGAATCCCTCATTCATGGGGTTGAGTGGCTATTGTTACCTGTAACCAATAAATTAGGTGGAAGTCTTTCAGACAAAAGGAATAAAAGAGTTGGGCTGAGGATGTGTCCAAGAAAACCCCAAATCCCATGTGGTTGGTTGTCATGTCAGCCAGAAATGCTTGCTTGTGACAATACCAATGCAAGGGTCAGATCCAGTTTGGTTTTGCCTTTGAATTTCGTGGGGAGTATGGCCAGCTCATGAGGTATTAGAAAGGAATGTCCTCGTTCCATTCTCATATTTTAACTGTTTGAGCTGCAGAATTATTTCCTTGTCTGTTTTTCAAAAATTTGTCTTGTGAGGGGACTTGTCTTCACTGGAATTTGTTTTGTTTTTACTTGCAGCCATAAAAACGATCTCCTCCCTAATTTAAAATTTAGATAATGCAGGCAAGTAAAACATGGAGACATTTGATCTTGTGAAAGTACACTAACTCAATTCAGTGTATGATCAGATAATGAGAAAAAGCCTTTACAAAAATCACCAAGGAATATTGAAAGTATGAATTACTGTACTAAACAATTGATAAAGACAGATAAAAAGCTTTTCTGGTTCTCCTTTTATCCTTAAAGCCTTTTAAAAGGCTGGCTAATTCTCAGAAATATGACCTTTGAAAAATACAGTCTATTTAAAAAAAATAAAACACCTTTTTTTTCCTGCCATGCCTAGAAATGTAGTACCATGTGTTAAAAATAATAGTTCATTTCTGGTAAGTTAGAGCTCTGCTCATCCCTTCAGGTTGCAGATGTAGCCAAGAGTTTGTGAATTCCTGTGTGCTTTGGGGGACCCCTACAGATTTTATACCTGGCAGGATGTTTGGAGCTGACCTTGCTTGAATGGCTTGTGGCCAAAACCTTCATCTGTCACATGGGTTTTCAATGTGCCTACATCAATTAAATGGTTACCTGGAAATGGACGTTTATTGCCTCTCTGAAGCTGAGCTCCTTTAGGGTATGCTGCTTCAGGTGGACATACTGGAACTAATTCTTCTTTACCTGAGGTCCAGACAGATTTTGTACAGCGTAGTCCTAAAGGGCAGGGAAAAATGAAACTGCATGAAACTGCACAAAAACTTAAGAGAACCATTATGAGGTAAGAGGGTTGCTGTTTAGTTGTTGTTGTCATTCTGATTTTTTCTCCACTTCAGATTCATTCTGAAGTTTCTGGAAGTAGAATTAACCTTCCATTGGCAGCATTATCTTTGTATTAGTCCGCAGGTTCTGAAGCTTACAGAAAATTAAGGCTAGAAGTCTGGAAAATGAGAAATCTTTGTTTTCAGTTGAAAAATCTGTTTGCACCTACTGATTTTATTTAAGCCAAATGACATCATTCACAGATCGAAGCTGAATTTGCTGACATTTGGGTGGTATAAACTACTGTTCTTCATCTCAGGTAGCTTGTGGGGCTGGGAGTCTGGAAGCAGTTCTGGGTGCTGCTCCAAATCCAAGTGCCTCATTGGACACAGCTGCTCCCGAGGTTTTGCTTAGGAACTGATTAGGAACAGGTTTAGGAGAAGGTATTTTGTTTAGAAACAGGAACAGTTTTGTTGGGAACTGGGGCTTTGGAAGAAGTAGTGTTTAGCTGTATAATTTGACTGGTTATTAAAAGTCTGCTTTATCATGGAATAAACTTCAAACGTTTGTAACTGCATTTACAGCAGATCCTTCCCTGTTGGTGCAGGTGAAAAACACAAAAGCAGGGTGGCACTGGGTAAGTTTTATTTTAATGAAGCTGTACGGAAAGCTTCCTGGAGGAAGTGAACTTGAAAGATTTGCAGAGAACATTCTTGGTCAGGAAAAAGAAAAATGGGTGTGCACTGCATGGGTAAAGGAACAAAGCAATCAGAAAAGAGTAGAAATAAAAAAAATAAGTAAATAAATAAATAGATATGGAGGTGCTGGTTCTTGTATTGCTGGAGGGGAAACCTGTTCTGAAGAGTACTAAGGCTGGTTCCTTACCCAGCACAGAAATGTGAGAAAAACGGAATGGTGGGAGACACCTGTAAGCTGTCCTTAAGACACAGGTTGGGCTTTTCAGTCTGAGGAAGCGAGGTGGGCTAGAGAAAGAAGCCTGTAGTGGTGGAAGGTGGCGTGGGATGTTAATGATGGGTAGGATGAATGAGCAGAATATGTGTAAAGGAAAGTTACAACACTTGGCTTGAGGCATGAGGCTCTTGGTGATGCACCAGCCTTGCCAGCCTTGGCCTTCTGGTAACATCACCTTCATCTTCGGCCTGGATGGAAAATAACTGATGGAGGAGTGCTGGAGCTGGCGTGCCCAGAGCACAGTGTTGGGAACTATCAGCTGAGCATGGGGAGCCATCAGGCTGCTAGGCACGCCACCTCTTGCTTTGCCAGAAACAGGAGGCATCGTGTCAAATTCCCTGGGTATACTCGTGTGAGGGATGGGCACACACCACGCTAACAGCAAAATTCAAGAGCTCACTTAATTTAAAAAATAAAATTAAATATATAAATATTCACCATTTCCCTGCTGGATCCAGCATCTGGTCTGAATACGCAGTTCTGAGCTGGATGCTCCTGCTTGAGCTGTATGTTTATGTGCAGCAGGGATTTGGACAAAATATACAGTGTTGTGTGAAAATGTTAATGGGCATAGCGGAAAACTTGTTTTTAGGCTGCTAAGGAATAATTGTAACACTTCACTAACCTTAGTAATATGATTAATTATTTAGCTCTTAGAGCAGGTTCTGTAACAGAATTTGGAGACAATCTTGTAGCTTCTCTGCTCTCTGACCTTGTCAAGATGAGTGGAAGCTCTAAAATGGATTTAATGGTTTTATAATAACACTTCCATGTAAATACCACAAACACGTAGCTGAGCAAACTTAAACTGCTGATGCCATTTTAGCCTCTTCAGTGTGATCATTACAATCACAAAAAAATATTAATATTAAAATTGCTTTTCAATGTGGTAAGAACCAAGAAGGTGCAGGGCTGACTCTTCCTCCACTGCTGACAGTGAGGTGAAGGGCTTGGTGCAAGGGTGGAATTTGGTACCCGCCATTGGATGTCAGTGATTCTTCAACAGCAGTAGCTTTTCTTAGGGTCTGCGGACCCTAACGTTAATGCAGTGTTTGTACAACCTGTTGAAACCGAAGTACTCTGTTAATAGGAAGAAGCCATTAGGGAACAAAAGGGGTTTTAAGCAGTTTGACTCCATTCCTTTTATGTAAGTCCATATCATACGTCTCTAATCTTTATTCTTTTTGGACACCTTCACCAAAACATTGGCTGTGATTTTGTCCAATGTTAATCTCTCTCTTGCGTTTTATGACAACAACACTTTGTTGGTTTATTTATTTTTATTTTTATTTTTATTATTTTTTTTAAAAAAAAATCTCTTCTGTTTTCAAGATCCTTTATTCTGGTATTCGTCTTTGTGAGGGGTTTGACTCAAAGTACGCACCTATCCTTCCACGTCTTCTGATAGTTAATACAAAATATTCATGCAGTGAGCATTTTGGTAAATCTTGTCAACCAATTTGAAGTCTATCATGATTGGCATGCTGCAATGTGGTATGTGTTGTATTTCCTTTGACTGAAGATAGATTAAAAAAAAAAAAAAAAAAGGAAAAGAATATTTTAAAGTAGTTTGCTGTTGTGTTGCTGCTGTGACTCCCAAACTATGCCTTTTGAGTGCTTCCTTAGATATTTTTGAGCCTTCCCTATGTCCAGAAAGCAAGCTGCTGGAATTTTGTCCTTCTGAAAATACATGAAAAATGATGCGGTGCTTCAATGCTTATTTGATCAGAATATGTATTTAGATCTAGTGTTTTTGCCCAGTAAATAAGAATAAGCTTCTTATATTTTATGAGCCAATTCAGAGCCATGGCAGTGCCCGGTACCTGCGCTCAGTGTGTCAGCCTGGACTCAGAAGCAAGGTGCTGGGAAGGAGCAGGTTCCTCTCGGCATTATTTCCTTCCTGAATAGGGACGGGGAGCACCACCTTCTTCTTTTGTCACCTGAATGAATGAGGCTGTGGGCTTGCTCTTTTCATGTGCTGTTTTTTGGCAGTAAAGCACTTTCTAGGAAGCGTATTGTGCTATTGGAGCCTTTTGTGTTCCAAGATATTGTTGGCCTCCTGGAAAATGTCAGTGCAGATTAGGGGGTTTTATATATGGTTGAAGCGTGTGTGTCTGGTAACTAATGCAGCGTGAATAATTCACAATGAATAATTTGTCTAATTAATTTAGACTTCCTTTCTGCTTGTCAGTTGTCTGTGGGGAAACTGCAGTTTCCTGAGACATATTTGTTTGGGAAGTGTTACAGTGCTTTGGAATTTTTCTGTGCGAAGCTGTAACAAATGCAGTGAATACTTAACATTTTCAGTATAAACTCTTCGGAGATTGTGTTTTTGACAAATATTAAACAGTATTTCAGTCATGTTCTAGAGATGCCTTTACAAAGAAAACTCTAAATTGCTCAATTACCAAACTAAAATTTCTTAGGAAAATCAGCAAGACTGTGATTTCATTTCCCCTGTGTTTTCAGGTTTCTGTTTTGTGTTCTTTTTTAACAATTCCTTTGGGAACTTTCCTGCTCTGGCACTCTGAAACGAGGAATGGTCACCAGAAATCACTAGCACTCTTTTAGCACTCTTTTTTTTTTTTTTTTTTTTTCCCAGGAAACCACTGTTCTGGTAAATTTCTCTCCCTCAGTCCTCTGAGGAAAGGGTCATCCCACTGCTTTAGAAGTCATCGAATTGTGTGCTAGGAGATGAGGGGTTAGAAAGCTGCCTGGCAGAGAAGGACCTGGGAGTATTGGTTGACAGTCAGCTGAATATGAGCCAGCAGTGTGCTCAGGCGGCCAAGAAGGCCAACAGCATCCTGGCTTGCATAAGAAACAGCGTGGCCAGCAGGGCCAGGGAGGTGATTGTCCCCCTGTACTCGGCTCTGGTGAGGCCGCACCTCGAGTACTGTGTTCAGTTTTGGGCCCCTCACTACAAGAAGGACATGGAGGTGCTTGAGCGAGTCCAGAGAAGGGCTACGAAGCTGGTGAGGGGTCTGGAGAACAAGTCTTACGAGGAGCGGCTGAGGGAGCTGGGCTTATTCAGCCTGGAGAAAAGGAGGCTCAGGGGTGACCTTATCGCTCTCTACAGGTACCTGAAGGGAGGCTGTAGCGAGGTGGGGGTTGGTCTGTTCTCCCATGTGCCTGATGACAGGACGAGGGGGAATGGGCTAAAGTTGCGCCAGGGGAGGTTTAGGTTGGATATTAGGAAGAACTTCTTTACTGAACAGGTTGTTAGTCACTGGAATAGGCTGCCCAGGGAAGTGGTGGAGTCACCATCCCTGGAGGTCTTTAAAAGACATTTAGATGTAGAGCTTAGGGATATGGTTTAGTTGGAGTCCTTGTTAGTGTTAGGTCAGAGGTTGAGATGATCTTGGAGGTCTCTTCCAACCTAGAGTATTCTGTGTGATTCTGTGTTTTCCACTGACCATTCAGAGATTACTGCATTTCTGTGTAATGGTCATTTTGAACTTTTTAAAAATCCCAATTCTGGACACACTTCAGTATTTCTAATTCTGTAGAATAAGAAATAATGTTTTCAAAAACAATATAGTTCCATACCTAAGTATATTCAAATATTTGCCAAAAGTCATGTGGAAAATGTTTTTATCTAGTCAATGGAAGTTATCTAACCATGCAGCTGTAGTGATCTATGAATGAAGAAATAATTTTCTCCCAGTAATGTAAGTTTCTTTGGTTACAGAATAACTTTAAATGTGTTAGAAAAATGTCTCCTTTTCCCTGCCATGCTTAGTGTGCATCCAATTCACCCATGTTGAGTTGACTTTCAGCTAATATTTAACATCATCAGACCTAGTACGTTATTATTTTTCCCCTCTCTTATAGCAGTTTTTGTTGAATTACTAAGAGAATGCCAAAAGTTCAAGTAGCTGGATTGCTTGTAATTACTTTGCTATGTTTAACTGAACATGCTTCATGTTTATTCTGTCCTTTAATAATGAAACAGGCATTTTTGCTGTAAAACAGGGTAGCCTGGACCTGCCGGCAGCTCTGCCGGTGGCAGCCACATGGTTTCTGTGGGGCTGTGTTGCTGTCCCTGATCCCATGGGAATTGGTGTGTGAGGGCTTCCAGGCACTTCTTTGCTCTGACACCTTGCAGAACACTTCTTCGGGGTAGAAAGAAGGTTGTAAGTCTTTGTTTCGGTACTTAAACTGCATGAATATATACATACACATATAAATAGACACATCTATTTTTCAGAGTGCCGAAAACCTTTCATTTCTGTCTGCATTCTCCATGGCATCAGTGGCTATAAAGAGGACAAAAATACAGTTTTCTTCAGTGTGTTTTGACCTGTTTGCCATCATTTATTGAAAATGGAAAAGTTTAATTGCAAATATTGATCAAACGGTGTGCAATTGCTCTAAGCATCAAATTATTATTGAAGCAGAAGTCATCTAAAGCATACTTGAAATTCAGTTGATTTAAGAACATAAATAATTCTAAAAAAAACCTGTCCTGTGATGATATACAGTGGATTGCACTAGTTTGATTTCATTTAGATATAAATACAAAATATATAACACAAAATACATGTAATTTTCATTGTAGTTGAGGTGGATGTAGCTCACTTAAGAGAGTGCAAGTATGGCTATAGATAGGTAAATTATAATATCTTTGGTAGTGTATGATATGGAAAGTAGCCTACTGGCTCTAAGCCAGTAGACTTCCTTTTTAGTTAAAGCAAATATACGTTTCTATGGCAATAAAATCAAATTTAAAATGTAGGTGGTTCTGACTGTTGCTAGTCTAAAATAAAGGTGGCAGTTGCAGAATAGTTCATTCCGTAGCCAAAGAAAAATAATTTTTCTATTAAAGAAAAATGGATCTAAATTGCCCCATACATGACTTAAAAAAAATTTGGAAGTGTAAGCTCTTCCTGGTATTTATTTCTACCCCCATTAAATTCTCTTTCTTTCTTTTCACTGTCTAGGAAAAATAGGACTCTGCATATAAATGCTATGCAAATCTTTTGTTATTTTCAAATACATTTAAACTTTAATGGTGATTTGTATTACCTTTTCATCTTTCATGTATGTTGGGACTTTAAATTTTTAATGTTTTGTTAAGTGGTGATTATTTTTAGTGGTACTTGGAGACAAGAGGCTTAAGAGCCTTGGAAAGGAAGATAAATTAAAGCAATATTTACCAAAGAACACCAGATTGGCAGGGTGGGTAGGGGATCACAGGCTGCAAATAAATAGAGTTGAATATAGTAAGAAAGGTTTATCCTACTCTAATTGCAGTGCGGGATAACAATGGAAGAGGTCTGAGACACCATTTCATCTCTAGATTGGATTGTTGTGAGCTTTACATGCCTAATACCCCTCTGAAGCACATTCCCAGAGGAATGATCCATTGTGGAATACCCAAATACCACCTATTCATGAATGAGTGGCCTCAAATTAATCATCCTGCCCCCATCTGTCATAGCTGGTGTCCTTCAAGCTGTTTGTTTTTTGGTCTCCGAGTCTTCTGAAAATTGGTAGGACAGACTGTAGGAGTCTGAGGGTTGCATTTTTTTTCCTATATTTTTTAAAATAAAGGAGTATAGGCAGCTTATTTTATGTGTAAGATGATGTTTGAAGTCAAAATTCGCAGTTACTTAAGCATAGTGTGTGCATACATAAAAACCAAATGGTATCTTGTTGGTCACTCACACACTGATGTGTCGTGCCTGACCCTAACAGACCCAGACCTTGTCAAACACCAGAAATGTTCACGTGCACTTTGCAGGGTGGGAACGTGTGGTACCAACACAAGGCTGAAACTGGATCATTCAGCTGATCTTAACGTCAGGTTTCATTAAATCTTTTGTCACAACAGGCAAGAGTTTCTCAAAGTTATAACCTGAGAATACTTAGTGTGTAAATAACAACCTAAATTTGCAGAGTTTCTGGTATTATCCATGAGGGGCACACTCATTTCTCTCCTTGCAGTAGGTGCTCACTTGGTTTATTGGTAATTCATGTAACTGTGGTTAACAACTCGGTGTCAAAAACAGCAAATTAAATACGGCAGCAAATAGCTGAGATATAAAGAAAGGGATTTGGGTATCTGGGCTGTCAGTGAATCTGTTGGTGTTGGTGCATTATTAGGAAAAAACTGCCCAGCTTTATATAAATCTGTGTATAAATGGAACAAATTATGGATAATGAATAATCTTAGGCACCTACAAGTAATGTATGTGCCCCAGTGCTGCATAATGATAGTGTTTTAAAATATTTATTGACATAAAGTATTACTTGATATAAATCCCTGAAATAAACAAAAAGGGACATTTTAAAATATAGCTTAAATTTATTCCATATTTGAATAAAACAACCCAGCAGCATTACAAAGGAGTTATAGGGTCAGGGTTTTTTTGGTTGTTGTTTAGTTATTCTGAGGCAAATAATTTGTATTTTACCAATTTGGGAAGTCATTGCTCAGTTCCACATTTTGTTCTCAGCCAAGAAACGTTCCCCACCATCTGCAGCCAAATCATCTGTGGTGCTCTGTGAGCCCTGGGTCCACATACATACCATCAGCAGCCCCCCGAAACATGGCTGGGGGTGGTCACGATATTCTCAGTAGAGGTGCAGGCAGATCCTTGAACAGGTGAGCTCTGGAAAACCTCCATGGGCCTTTTGGGGATGCAGCTGCAGTTCCCTAGACTGTGCAATTTATGGTGGGTATGCTAGGAGATATGACATGACAAAAGAACTTTAAAATATGGGCTTCCGATATGCTTTGAGTTTACAGGCTTTTTTCTTCTTATCAGCTGAAACTGAGAGTTATTCTGAAATGTAGTTTTAATAAGCTTGCACTCTTCTGCCCTGCTGATAAACTTTTGTTCCTTTCTTCCCTAACACTAGTAGAGATAAATTAACCTGAAAAAAAATGTACATGCCTTTTTGTATTTTTGATAGGAACCTCATGAAGGGCTGTCTTCAATTTTAGCATAGCAGTTTCAAAGCAGTTTTCATTTATCATGACTTGGATAATTTAAAACAATCCTCTTTTCTCTCTGTGGCTCTTCTTAAATGCATTAATTTTAGTTGGTGATAAAATTTCCCCTCTATGTTCTTAAAGTGCTTGCAAATTTGAATATTGGTTTATGCTGGTGTCAGTATTAGACCTAATTTTTGCTTACATTTAGTAGTAATGAAATTGAGACATTAGTGTTTTATTAGACAAATTGTGAGAGATTTCTAATTGTAAAATATAACCATTGTAAGCCACTAATCAATTTTGTGTAAATCCTGCCCAGCATCATACGCAAAGTGTAGTATTTTGTTGCCGTGGTGATGAGCACAGTAGGGTTTTCTTCAGGATTCTTTCCAGCAGCTTACGATAATTGAAATGGCTACAGAGAAAAAAAGTATCAGCTCCAGCCTGAGATCCACTGAGAGTATTAACCTTCGACGACATAAAAGTATTTTTACTCTATGTTACCATTAGGGCTGGTGTTGTAGTAATGCATCCCAAACTTTACCCGTGGAGTAAACTTGGATTTAACACTTAAACTAATTCAAGAACATTTAAAGTTCACTTGTTCAACTAGAAAAAATATTGCCAGAGACTTATTTGATAATACAAATTGCAAACCTCTATGATTTCTTTGTCTATTAGGGAGAGTTTGTATGATTGTCTTTTTTGTTTGGTTTTGTTTGCTTGTTTGTTTTCTCTTCAGTGATTTATTTTTCTGTGTTGATAGAGCAGACAACAAAAGGTGTATCTTATAAGGGCTGTATATATTTTTTCCGTGTCTGTAATATTTCTTAGCAAATATTTACAAAAAACATCTATTACTGCAGTAACTGTACTACTCCTGTGCTAATACATCAGCAAGCTTCTTGGTAAAGTAACTTATGTAGCTTGTAATTTCCCCCAAACAAGAAAATTTAGCTTTTCCCTTTCTTTTTCCTTTTCTTTTTCCTTTTTTTTTTTTTTTTTTTTTTTTTTTTTTTTTTTTTTTT
>NC_048893.1:14918010-14930457 GCF_011077185.1 Oxyura jamaicensis
TTTTTTTTTTTTTTTTTTTTTTTTTTTTTTTTTTTTAACAAACAAACCATCAATTGTTGAACTGTAAAAATTGCAATGTGTTCCTGCACTGCTGGGAAGCACAGCATGGAACTAAACTCCATAAAAGCTCCAGCTTTCATTTCTCATTCAAAGCTCACTTTCTCCTCTTTTCCACTATTTGAAGTATTTTGGGCAGGAGTGTATAAGGTGGGCTGGAGATAAAGGCTTTCGTTCCTCTGGTAACTTCCCCAGTATTAAGATGCTAGTTACTGGAGAGCTCAAGATCAATTTGCTGTTTTACAGAAATAATAGCTGAGGTGGTCTGACTTAATTTCTGGCAGAACTGAGAATAGACCCAAGGTATCCAGTGCTTTGACTACAGCATCTTTCTGCACCACAACAAAGTTCCCGTGCTGTATGTGCCACCTGTGAAATGTGCATCTGCCATTTACTATTCAGTTTGTTACTTGGCATCTTCTAGTGATAATAAATCTGCTGCTAGAGGATTATTCTCGTCTCACTTAGTAAAGGTATGTATGGACCCGAGAGGCTGCAAACAGATGGTTGCAGTATTTTTTAATTACCAAAATACATGTGTTGGTAACACCAAAAGAACATTCAGCAGTAATATTTGAAGGACATGTAGAAGCAAAGAGAAGCATTTACACATTTGTGGAAGTGAAATAATTAAACTGCCTGTAATTCTGCTTACGTGTTTATTCATGTAATTCCATTAGTCCCATCTTGATCCAGCAGTAGCCAACAGCAAATATCTAGGGAAGAGTAGAAGAAGAGCATCAACTTACATGATATTTTACCCAAGTACTCTTTCAGTTTCTGATCATTTGAGGTTTATCATCCATGAAATTGTCTTGTATCCCCATGCACACTTTTAGTACGTTGAGCATACTTAAACTTTAACCACAGACTAGCCACAGAGCGACTAATCATGGTTTTAATTCTGTAACTTTCTGTTTTACTCAGAGTTTTCTTTCAGCTTTTCAGCAGATGTTCTTGTGCGTTTCGATGTGTGGTTTTCAGGTTTACTCTGAAGTAGGAAATGCCCCACTATAGAAGGTGTGCAACTCTTGTTCTGAATGACTGTGTTTTCAAAACCCATAATGAAATGTGCTACTATTCCCACTTCTCAGAGAGAGAACAGGGGATGGATTTTCACCAGAGGAAGTTTTGAAGGATCCTGTGAGGCTTGTGGGGGGATTCATGTCCCACAACTACCCGTGGCAACCCTAGACCATCCTCAAAATGTTACGCTAAATTACATGAGTACGTATGTGCACCCTGGGGTGAGAGGACAGCAGATGCGGGCCATGGGTGGAACTTTTCAGAAGCTTTAAGCATGGGTATTGACAAAGATGACTTGGTACTGACACTACTGTCCAATGTACCAAACTGTGTGCTGCTAAAACAAGCAAGTATTCAGGCTTTTATTCCACAGCTTATTCCATCTTGGTCCTTGAATAGATTTCCACTTCCTAGAGGGTGATATTCTTTTGTATATCCTTCCTGGAAGGTTGGTTGGAATATTTTGTATGTGTGTCAAATGACAACAAAGTATTGCTGACTTGTCCTGTCGGATCCCATTGGATGGTGGATGTGTGTGAGGAGGATTTCTGTGTGGTCTATAGGTATCAAGCAGACCAGCATGAAACATTCAGCAAATATAGAGTTGTGGAACAGTGTTTTTACAGACACTTGAAGCCTGGTGCCTGGCTGGTGCTCTCATCAAGCTTGGAGTGGAGTGTTGCTTTTCTCTTGAGCTTTTCAGAAACCTTACACCGTCAGTGGAACCTGTTCCTGTGCTCTTATTACACAAGCTGAGCTGCCATGCACAGACACAGTATCCCTCTCAGAGTCTCTTTAAAAATTAATGCAAAGCAACACGAACAAGAAACTTGAAAATTATTACAAAAAAATCACACCACATAGCAAACTAGGGTAGTGCATCCCCAAAGACAGATGTGGACAGGCAATCTACGTGCATGACATCTTGACTGGTTCGAAGGTGAAACATCCATTTGTATGAAGAGCTGTCTAGTCAAAACTGTAGTCAAAAATTAACGCCCTGATGCTTTTTTGAAGTACAGGCCTCCTGAAAAATGAACTTTGGGCAGTGCTTATTGTCCTAGAGCTTTTAGTTGCTTCATATTTTCTTCCTTTTCTTAACCTGCTTTTATTGCTTCTTGAGATCTACCATTGTTTTTTTGATTTCCCTAATTCTTGTGATACCTTATGGGGATAGATGCTTCTTTGTGTTCCTATTATAATGCTGTTTCAGTAGCGATGGCTAATGAATTGGTATCCACAAGGAATACTTAAGAAAAATTGAACAGAGACTTGATGATTGCAACTACAGGTTTTGCAATACTTAAGGGAAATCAGGATTGAAATTTTGACCATGTTTACTGTTGGTCTATATCTGTCTTGTCAGCCTGACTTAAATGAATTTTCTCTTCTTTTATAGCCTATTTACTAAAGTTGTCACATCTAGAAAGATACAATGTCTTGCAAACTAGTCCTTGGAAGAAAATATTGTAAACTTTTCCTATATGTCAGCAAGAAGTTGTGATCATCGCTGGTGATGGATATTTCATACTTTCAGTGACAATGTTATTCCATCAGGTGGCATTTTCAATAAAACTATTTCCGTTAGTGCAGTGCATCGCTTGTGAGCCTGTGACCCTGTGGCGCATCTCAGCAATGTCCTACCCAGAGCTCGTGTACTTTCCATCGGATCCATTTGGACGCTTTGTACATGATATAAGCGTGTTGCCACACTGGAACAAAAATCCAGATTGGGGCTGGTAAAGCCACAGCTGAAGCTTCCCCAGTAATTCTGAGAATCTAAAATAGCAGTGAGAACAACTGGACTGTGAGAAAGAGCTGTGACAAAGAAGAAGAAGAGAATTGCTTTCTTACTTGTTAGAAAGGTAGTGTAACGATGCTGGTTGTTCTCCCCCCAGATATACATTACTCATGAATCTTTGTGTCCAAACCACTTGACCTAACCATGTCCAGAAAAGTTTGTTACTTCTTGGGGCAAGCAAGATCATCAGAGGCACTTCTTCAGTGTACCTGGAAGGGCTGGCTGAAATGTTCCTTTAGAGAGCCTATCTGCATACATTCAAGACTTTTCTTCAAGTCTTGAAACTGAATATGTCCATTGAATGTAAGAAATATTCTTTTAAAGTAAATTCTATGGATGTATTTTCCTCTGTTTTGTATATAAAACTGGAAGTGCATTTTAAGGAGCAACTGAATTATTTGTATAGTTCATTCTGAGAAGTCTTGCATTATTCACTTTACTTTTTCCTTTGATGTCAAACCACTGGCATCACTTCAGTGTTCTCAGAGAAAGCACGAACAAGCAAAAATTCATAAACATTCGTTCCGAAATCAGCTAACAAACGCCCAGTGCAGGGATCAGTCCCGTAGAGCTTCATGGAAAGTTCAGCCTCACCTTGCACAGAGGAAAGGGCTCTGTGGTGTTCGTTTGGTACACTGCTAATCTAAAACAGTTACATAAAGGTGGATGTCTTCTTCTTAGATGGAGCTCTGTGTTTTTGCTGTTGGTATGTCACACACAGCTGCTTCTGAGAGCTTCTCCCTGCCCAAGGCCTGGGGAGCCGCGTATCACGTAGGTGACATTTCTGATCATTGTTTTTGTCTGGTGAGAGTAGAGAAGCCTCCCATTTCAAATCAGTGTCATGGCAATGCCATCTATCAAGACGTGAATGGCAGAGTGAAATACTGCTCTTCTCAATCACAGGATTGAATTGCTGTCCTTTGCTGGGGAAGGTCACTTATTTCATACCTGAATTCCTGTACTGTGGCATAATGGGGTGACACCGCTTTAATTTTCTCTATGCTTAGCCTCACAGGTTGGTTTACAGGGTGAATTATCTGGAAGAATCAATGCAAAAAACGTTCAGCCTCCTTTTCCCTATAAATAGCATCACTTATCACATCTTTTGAGGCTTGCACTTCCCCCGTGAAATCCTATTTCTCCGAATCGGTGGCGGAGGGTCCAAGTGCCCATCAGCAGGCCGTGGCAGGGCGTGGCTGGGTGTTTCTGAGGTAAACCCTTCGCCCCGAAGCAGCAGAGGATGGGTGCTCCTGCTTTAGGCTCTGTGTGAAGAACATGGATGGAAAGGAATCGCCTGACTCAGCTGCAAGGCTGCCAGGAGCCCAAGCCAGATCTCCCCTCCTGCACCCTTTTCGAGCAGGGGCAGCATATGCCGAGCTCCCGTGCTGCCGGTGCGTGTGTGGGTTCGCGCCTCTGGAGCTGTTCCTCTCTGACAGGCTGCTTCCTCCCCAGCTCCTGTCGTAGAGGCTGTTGCTGTTTTTCAGCAGGAGTTTTAGGTGTTTTTTTGCAGATAGAAACACAGCTGGGTCCCACATCCTGGCTTCTTCTCCCTAAAGCCTAGCTTCAGGGTTTCTCACAGGAAGCTGTTTGCTATTCTTTCTTAACAAGTAATATCAGACCGCTTCCATATCTTGCTTTATAGATGATGTAGTGTGTAGTGTTTCTGCAAAATGCTCTGTTTGGCCCTGAGTGTGTCTGTCACCTGGACAACCTTGTCAGCCCGCTGCTGCCCACCGGAACCCGCCACTGGTGGACAGTCCCGTGCCTGGCTGCGGGAGGGGAAGAAGCAGAAGCAGCCTTCCTCTTCAGAGGTCTGCAGCGCACCCGAAAACACCTGCTGTGAGTGCCCTGATGAGTTCTGAGGCAGAGTTCTGTTGTGCTCTGTGGCACATGTAAGAGTTTTCTCCTAAGCACCCTCATCTGTAGACAGCAGCAAGTTGCTTTCTTTAAAACTACCTCTTCAAGAAGATCTTTTTTTTTTTTTTTTTTTTTTTTTTTTTTGGTAAATTATATCCAGAGTCACAGCCCCAGGTTTCTGCTTTCCTTCCCCACTCATGCCTCTTACTCAGTCTCTTTAAAAATCTTGTGTTTTTTCTTTTTCTTAACGCTGCAAAGGTTGGTTTGAAATCGGGGGAAGAACCACACCGTGTGCCGATGTCAGATGGTCGCTCTCTGTCGGGCTCCTGCCTTGCGGAAGGCGTGTGTGGGTCAGGCCAAGGCCGCGGTGCTGCCGAAAAGCAGAAAGTAAGGAGTGATCCGTGTGTGGCATGAGCTTTCAGATCTGAAAGCTTTAGATTTAAAACACACTTAAATAGTGGCCTTCCCTGAGGTTCAGGCTATGGAGACACGTCACAGTAACATTACATTAATCTCTTCAGTGTCCAAATTCACTTTGGCTTAGGGACAATAATGTGCACCTAACTTTGTTCCTAATGGACAAGATTTGGTTGACATTTGACCTGAAAGCTTACTTTTAATTTCCAATAACTTTTAGCAGCAATATGGTAAACACTGCTTTAAATTGATTTAAAAAAGCGAAAGCCTGCTTATTCATCCTTTCTGTACCTCTTCTGACAGATTTATTTTAAAATCTAAATTATCTTCCTTTTGGTTGTCCTGAAAATCCAGGATGCAGGCAGAGGGCTTAGGACATAACCAGCAGTCAGAGCTTGCCTTTACTGTGCCCCTTAAAGCCCCACCACACATTTTTTATTGTTACTTACTAAGTTTGTCTAGTAAAAAGACATACAGCCCTGTGGGAGGGAATAGGACCTTAAAATTATGTTGTAAAAACAAAACAAAACAAAACCCAATTATTCTGGAGGAAAAAAATCTTCTGCTTCTTGCCAAAAAATGCCAGGCAAGGACCTGCATTGACTCTCAGGTTTTAGTAATGGAGGAGAAGAAAAAAAGTAAAAAAGCTCAAGCCCATAGGCGGCTGCTGCAAAATTTATTTCATTGAGCTAGCATTACAAAATACTGAATTAATTTTGTCATAGACTTCTAAATTAATTTTGAATAAAACCCAGGAGTTTATAGGAGCAGCTCATATAGCTTTTTTCCTAGTTTGGTTTTATGCAAAACCATTCCAGTAGCTGTCAGCTGCTAAAAGATGCACTGACTGCATCTGCATTTATGTTTCCACTCTGAACAGCAGTGTAGATCTGCAGTGAGTCTCTTCTCGTCTCCCATCGTCACCCCACGTACTGCCTGTTTGGATCGCAAAGTGGTATTGGTGCCCATGGAGAAAATGCCTGTAGGGGGGGAACAAAACGAGAGGTCTACTCCAGGGATACCCTCGATGTTCTCTGACCCTCATGGAGACGTGAACGCTCAAATCAATGACAGGGTCTCTGGCAGCTTCTAACAGCCCATGTGTGGCAATACTCTGCCTTGGGGACCAGACTAAATCCATTCTGACAGAAAACCTACAAATCATGCGCTGTGTACATTGATGGGCCTTGGCTTCAAACTGCTTCAACCTGATGATCCCCACCTGCTGCCTTGCACGACTTGCTGAGATGCGTATGGCCATGCCTGCTTCTTAAACCATGTGTTGCCCAGTGGAATTAATTTTCTTTATAAATGAGTGAACTTCTCCATTAAAGCATGTTGTATAAGTGTACAGGAACGTCGTTAACTTTTAAAAACAGTTGGGGTTGGTAGGGTTATATGTATCCACCCCTTGTGCCAGTCAAAGTTAGCACTTCTCCGAAGAGGGACAACACTTCACAGTGTTGTCTCTCCTTAAGGAAATTCCTCTTCTTGGTGGTGGAATTGATCTCAAAGCTGCCTTGCCATGGCCAAACTTTTCATCCCAAGTCTTGCTGCTTACTCTTGGTGTTGGGTGTGGATTTACAGTTGAGTAATGCTTGGCAACACAAGTGATTCGTTTGTATTTTATTGTGTCAGATGCAGAAATTGAGACACACAGATAGCATATCTCTGTGTTACTCTGCATTTTTTACTGTATTTGATCTTAAACATCCACCATTTCCTTCAGGTGAATGTTAAGTGCTTGAATGATGATTCCTTCATGCATTCATAGCTTGGTAATTTGGCAAAGCACACTGAAATTGGTTTGTGACTACAGGCTTATGGGCTTTTTCTTTCTTTATCGGTGTTTCTTTGTAAAATTACCAATGTCTAGTGTGTAGTACCTTAGTGGTCTCCAAAATGGAAAGCATCCTCTGCTTGTCTGGTTACCCACAGTCAACGTGAAGTTGTGAGCTCATCAAAGATGGTGCTATTTCTGTGTTGTAAGCTTGATTTTTCCATGCAGTTTGTGCTTATTTATTTTTATATTTGCCTTTTTTTCCCCATGTGTTGTAGTCAGGCAAGTATTTTGTACCTCCACTGTCCATTTTCTATGCTTGTCTGCTGGAGTCTTCATCTCAGCTGTGTCAGCAAAGAATGTATATAGGTATGTATAGAGGGGAGAACTCAGATAGCTGTGTATAGGTGGAGAATGGAACTGAATTAGTTTCTCAGATTAGCTGCGCAGCTTGCGTGATCAGAATCAGAGATGTTTCTCAGTGACTAAGTGGCAGCTCAGAGAAAGCCAGCAAATATGAGGTCAGTGAATGGAGATAGTTGGAAATCCACCCTGAAACGTAGGTGGTCCAAACACTGCAGCTTTCTTCCAGCTTTGCTCTCCCTCTGGTTTTGTTTACAAGTTTTCCCCCGGACTTCCTGCCCAAGATTTTTTCCTTTCAGCCTGCTTAATAGGTTGGTGACAGTTGGCAGAAGGCACAGTTGGGCAATGATGCTCTTACTGAGAAACATGAAAATATTTTCCTGATATCCATATAAAGATGCAGATGCTTCTTATATCTAACACTGAAAATTAACTTTCATTATTTCCTGACGCAATCCGATGCCAACCACGCTGTTGTAAATCCTCATGTTTTGAAGCAGATTTGCTGACACCTTCATGTTCGTCAGCCCCCGAAGCTGACAAATTCCTACTGCAGTAGTTGCAGTAGGTTTTTTGTTTTGGTTTTGGTTTTGGTTTACAGGAATTAGTACTGTTCTTTTTAGGGCTTATCTTTAAAGCATCTGTTTCTTCTAACAAGTTGTGTTGACTCTAGGAAGAAGTCAAGCATCCTGGAGAAATAGTTACTCTTTATTATGGAGAACACGCATGTCTGTGTAAACTCCTGCCCCTTCTCTGAACCACAGCCTGATCACAGTCTGTGAAGTTTGCCCTGAACCTATGAAGATTAGCAAGGTTACCTGAAATTCCAGCCACACTAGGGATACTTTTGCCTTCAACAAGTAAAGGAAAGTAAGGAAAACCTGGGGAAATTGAGATACTATTCGGTAGCTGCTAATTTCCGAGCACGTGCTTCCACTGGGATGTTGTGAGTCACTGTGTGAAGTTTGTCTTGCTTCATGCTTAGCTTTAGCTAGTGCATGTATGATTCTGAAGCCCTGGATAAGAATATGTACTGGTCCTATAAACAACTTCTTCCCTTAGCCCAGTTGAGGCTCTTACTGCCTTTAAGAAAGGAGCTTAAGTCATTCTGAAATAGTGTTGCAGCTGAGAAGGCTTGCTGCATTTATGCAAGTCATAATCTTAACGCAGAAACTCTAAAAATGTCAGTGAGCTTGTAATGTGGATATTTTTTCACTAGGCATTACTTCCGAACTGCAGCAGGCTTAGTCTGGAACTTGAACAGACCAAAAATATTTGAATAGCACATTTTAATAGCATCTTCCTTGTGCAAGAATTAGCCTGAAGTGTGTTTTCCCGTATTGTTATATATAAAATATATGTATTGATTTTGCTGTATGTGTCTTGACGTTGCCATTGTTGCTAGTTATGTTTCCATCCTTGCTCTTTTGTCTCCCTGAAAAAAAACGGAGCATTAACAAATGAAATTAGGAAGGAGCTGAATGTAACATGTTCCCATGTAGCATCTTTAAGGACAGCTGGGATGATCAGGAAGCAGGTTGCAGGCACAGATGTATAGACACAGGGACATGGCTTTGGGGAATTAGAGCTTAGAAAAACAAAAAACCAAAGGAAGCTGAAGAGATTTTTATTTTATTTTTTTAGTAGATGGTTATGCTGTTTCAATTATAACAGCGATTTTCTTTTGTTGGTCAGAGGGTGTATATAGACCAGCTCAAAGCAAAGTATTGTTTTCCTGCAAATCCAGTTTTTACTTATTTTTAATTTAGTATTCATTTGGCAACCAGGGCATGTTTCCTTGTGCTGTGTAGTTGTGCAGGGCAGTTCAAGCTGCACAGCGGAGTTTTGCTCTCGTTTGGAGCTGAAAACCAGAGCACTGATGCACAAGGGCAGGGTGGGCCCTGATTCTTTTTGACCGTCAGCCATGAAACAGGGAGTCAGATAAACAGTTCTGTGAAAATGCTCCCACCCCCGTGCTGAAAACAAACACATAATTTTTATGTAGTGCTTTAAATAGAAGTTGGAAGTTTCTGTTCCTTAAAATAGCGTGGAGGTGAATCAAATCGGCCTCTGTTCTGGATGTTCTTCCAGTATGGACACATCCGTGCCTATCCCACTAACCAGGGCCTGATGTGGCCTCCGGGGACCGCAGCAGCACGACCCTTACCCGGGCAGGACTCTGCAGTAAGCCGAGCAGTACCTGATGGTGGGAAGAGGCAGGCGACCACTGTGCTTGCTCCCCTGGTCAGCGTGGCCCCGAGGATGCAGCTCTAGGATGGCATCCAGTGCTTTGGAGATGCTGCCCTTGTACGAGAGTAATGGGGGCAAAATCAACCCTTGCTGAACAAAACAAGTTCAAAGCATCTTGTCCCCCGTAATTCCACTGGATTTTTGGTAGTGTATCTTTATCAGCTCTCCTGCTACCACACCCATGTCCTTCTGAAATATCTCTGCATGTCCTGGGAGTCAAAAATAGGTGAAAGTCTGTACCGTAACCACTAAATGAAACCTCACATTGATCTTTTGATGTGCGGTGGCTTTGTTCTTCTCTGGAAAAATGATATTAGACATCACTCTGTGATAAGCTGGGTTGCTTTTACTGTGGTATTGTGGGCTGTCTGGACAGCAGAATGACAGAATCACCGAGTATCCTGAGTTGGAAGGGAGCCACAAGGATCATCAAGTCCAACTCCTAGCTCCACAAAGGATCATCCCAAAATCAGCCCATGTGTCTGAGAGCGTTGTCCAAATGCTCCTTGAACTGTGGCAAGCTCAGTGCTGTGCCCACTGCCCTGGGGAGCCTGTCCCAGTGCCAGCAACAACTGGAAGGTGCAGTCCTGCAGCAGGTAGGTGAGCCAGAAGTGTGTGCACCCTGCCTTTAGGAGGGGAACATTCTCAGTACAGACTCTGCCCTACCCTGTCCTTGCCTGGGTGGGTCTGGAGATCGTTCAGTCTCCCTGCATCTCCTACTGAGTGTGTGGTAGTGTGACTCCTTGGTAGTTACATCAGAACACGTGTATGTTTTTTAAAAAATCCCACTTTTCCTGTGAGCCTCATATTTGTTCTCACTGGTTTGCAAGTCAAGCTGTGCAGTGCTTGCTCTCACTGCCTCAGTAAAACTTTGAGGCATTTTTGCTTTTGCTCTGGAAAAAATTCTGGTGCTCCTTTTCCTTTTTCTTCTGAGAGAATAATCCTCGTGAAATATTTAGAATTGATATTTTAATATTTTTTATTAGTATCTATAGCGGAAGGAAAAAGAAATGTCTTTCAGTGGAAACTGAAGTGGCTCAGATCACTGCAAATGTCTGAGAAATGTCCCTTCACTTAAATGTGCCCCTTTGAAAAGGCAGCTCTGCTGGGGCTTGGACCCACCCTTAATGGTTCTGTCTTACTGGTGTAACTGGAGCCCTGTTCTTTAGGGCCAGCTGTAAGCTGCTGCATCAGAAACACAGGTTAAAAAAAAGTGTCATCTGTCAAAACTTAAAGTTTCAGCTTAAAGTTCTAAAACAGAGCTCAGCACAGGAGCAGGAGAGGAAACAGATGTTAGCATTTTCTGCACAATATCTTTCATCTGGATACTATTCTTTATTTCAGCTTGCTGAGGGTATGAAACAGCATAAAAACCTACCTACTGAAATTCATGAGGAAATCTCAGAATTCCTGATTCCTTTTGAAAAATAGGCCTCAGGTTTCTAAATAGTTTAATAAAATCTTCATGATCTTCCTTTTTATCTGCTAGATCTGTGAAGTTGCATAGGAGCAATGAGAAGGTCTTTCTCCTCGCATGTTTTTATCTTGTAAGACAACCAAGCATTAACATACATAGTTACATGCACAGTTAATTATGTATGATTTAGACTGATATATTCATTTTTTTTTGAAGGAAAAAACATACTTTACTGGGGAAGAGATATCGAGTATAATCTTACGCTCCCCTGGATTTTCAAGAACTTTATTAAAAACTGCCCTTTAAAGTGTTTTATATGTATAAGGACACTTCTATAAACATGGCATTTAGGTAATGGCATTTTGTTTCCATTTGTATTGAAAATGACCAGAGGGGTTTCCACTCAGTATAAGCTAAGCAGCCTTCAGATTTCATGTTGTCCATAGTACGTGAGGGACCTTGAAGTGTCTGTTACTTTATTAATAGAATATTAATTCTATTTTCGCTAAAAACAGATTCATGACAGGATCAGATAAATTTGCCTGCTGTTCTGTGCAGCATTATCATATATTTTTAAAGTTCTTTTTTATTTATGAGCCTTTGTTCAGTGATTCAGTCCCAGCTGATGATACAGGACATGTGCACGTCAGGTTTCCAAATGACTTTTAAAAAATATTTTAATGAAAGCAAGACCCACAGCATGTTCTCCTGTTAACCAACAGGCCAAAAAACATTTCAGCTCTCCGAACAATTGCATATAGATCCAGCTACTTGCTGTCAGTCTCACTGACCTTAGCAAAAACTGCTCTTGGAGGCATTCACTAAAGTTTTTTGCAGAGGAAATACCTTGTTAATTCTGGAAACCAGGAAGACTTTACTGTGCAGTGGATTTATGTTAAAAACAGTCTGAGAATCTTTCTGGATGAAATTTGTTGCTACCACTGACAGCATTATAAAACAAATGAGAAAAGGTTCCTAATCTGGCTCTCCATAGAGTCTTTTTTGTGCAAAATAAACTGCTTCCATGCTGGTTTTGTATTGATGCTAATGATTATATCTGATGCGAGATTGTCAAGAGTCATACTTTGTTGTGAAGTACTTTATTATGTCTGAAACTCCAGAGTGGCTCAAATTTAATTTGCATAGGCTGTATGTGAATCCTCCAGAAATTGGAAGATTTGAAAACTGTCATGAACGCCAGCTTTTCATAATCTGCAGTTCTCATGATAAAAATGCTTCTTAAGATCATAGCCCAAGAGATTGCGATCTGTTCTCCGAATTTTTAATTGCAAATTATTACTAGTTCAGCCAGTGACAATACTTAAGCAGGTGGTTGGTTTGGATTTGCTGCTCCAGTGAGATCTTATCTGCAATAGCAAAAATTTGGCACTTTTTTTCCTTCTCTTCTCTTCTCTTCTCTTCTCTTCTCTTCTCTTCTCTTCTCTTCTCTTCTCTTCTCTTCTCTTCTCTTCTCTTCTC
>NC_048893.1:14930467-15046412 GCF_011077185.1 Oxyura jamaicensis
TCTTCTCTTCTCTTCTCTTCTCTTCTCTTCTCTTCTCTTCTCTTCTCATGCTAACGTTATCTGAAATTTAAAAAGAGAAAAAACAAATAACAGGATTTTTCCACATAAATCCCACAGATAAATCCTTTTTTCCTTTTTAAGGAGATGGTCTAAACTAAATATGCTATTAAGAAAGTAAACAAAAGAACGAGCATGCAACAGATTGTATCCAAAAGTTCCTATTGAGAGTTTCATTGAGCTCCAGAATTCTTTTTCCAGTTCTACTAAATTTGCTTTTTCTCTCCTTCCCCCTAGGAAGTGTCTCCCTGTGTTTGATTTGTGCAGAGTGCAAGGAATGGAAGTCTATTTCCACTGTTAGAACCACTGACCTAGGGCAGGAACGGGAATATTTCACTTGGAAACAAAGGACAGAGGATAAGGGGAAAAAAAAAAAAAAGGACAAAAAACAACCCTAACATCTTGGCAGTAAAATTTGCCAAAAATGTAAGGCTTGAATTGTGCCGTTCTGGAAACAAAATACAATATCAGTATGTGTGCTAATACAGTAACTTGATAGTAGATTACTGATTAGGTTAGAAGGAACTCTGAGTCATCAGCTTTTCTTGTGCTTTTTTAATTAAAAAATAAATAAATCACTCTCGAAACTGTCCTCACTGCAATTTTCTTCTAAGTGTTTTTCTTTGACTTTAACTAAAAGAAAAAAAAGCTCTCCAATTCCAAATTGATAAATGCTCTGCGCTACCATTCATTAGGTGATGAGAGTGTGGAGTGGGAAGATCTTCAGGCTGTTAAAATGCTTGGCTCCTTTCGATTGTGCCTGCGTAATTCTGGGTACTTCATCTTATCTTTCCTCATCTGCTTTCTCCAGCTGTGAGGATCGTGTTCCCCTTTCCTCTGTAAAGCACTTCTGGAGCAGACCATGACAAGAAATGATTGCTGAAACCACACTGCAGGCTGTGGGTATGTCCAAGTCAGCCTTAATGCCTACTGCTTTGTTTCCGAGGAACTTACCATGACAGAAGCAAGCCATAACCCTTGCTTTTCTCTGTCCTTACCCCAGTTTTCCTACCAAATTAACAGGTAAACCCCCATCTCGCTGCCCTGCTCCACAGGTTTTGACAGTACCAGGCTCTGGTCCAGCTACTAGGTCATTGTGAGCACTTCTCTCAGCTCCCATTGGCATCATGTAAATTGTGCTATTACCTGCTTTGCCGTGGCTTCTCCACTTTGAAAGGACTTCATTAAAGTGGAATCTATTTTTTATAAAGAACATGTAATACAGAGCCAAAATGAACTTTTTTTTTTGTTTCCCAACTTTCGACTGCTTCTCATCCTATTCAAAGGCATTCTGAGCTGCTGCTTTCTTTGTGCAAGTACTCAGTCATATAGATTTTCCATCACCAGAGCTTTATGTCAAAGAATGTGTTATCAAAGGAAAGATTTTTTTTTTTTTTAATTTCCTTTTACAAATAGAAGAAAATTGCTTTGTTTTCCTGATTCCCAGAAGACTAACACAACTTCTTGTCAAAACAAAAAGGAAAAAAAAATATCTTTGTTCTGAGTGTTTCTGTATGGATTAAAAAGATCATTTGGAGGGACCATTTATTTTAATTCTAAGTTTCCTGAGCAAACAAAAACCCTCTTTCAATTCAAATAGGCATGGAAAAACTCCTTAACTTTAGAACCAAAAAGATAGTATCTAATGTGCCTAATTTTCTATTAGAGCAGGCTCTCTTGTTATACCATTGGATGTTTTCGCTGTGGAAAACAAAAAATAAATCCTAAGACTCAGATATTAGACAAGCTGGCAATCTTTTCTCATTCTTGGCTGATGGGTGACTGACATAAAAAAGACTCAAGCAACCTTTTGGGTTTTCTCAAAGGAACAGAGAACTGTATGAGCTAGGAAGCTTCCTCTAGTGATGTAAGTTATTCTTCTGATGCTAGCAGAAAAGTTGTAAAAAAGCAGGGAAAAGCCTGGTTTGTAGGTAGAATTGTTTTTTATCTGTTCAGGATAAATAATGCAGTTTTCATCACAAAATTATGTAAACTATTTCCTAATTTGGTAAATTTTACAAAAGGGCAAAATGAATGAAGTTGATACTTTTAGAAATAGTAATAGGAGTGGTTCCTGCATCAGTGGTCTGCTATCCACATCACCAGCCTGAAGTCTTCCTTTGTCCCGTTTTGGTCTGTAGACCAGTTCTTTGAAGATATGTCTGGATGGAAGAGAAGGTGTTGACTAGCTTTAGGAAGAGAACACATTTGCAAACTAATTTGAAGGGTGAGCTTAACTGATGCTAAACTGGCGAGTGGCTCTTACTGCTTGGTAAGCCTGCTTTTTCGGAAACCCTCCTCTACAGCAAGAACACAAAATGCTGGCAGGAGCCCTTAGGTAGCTTTAAGCTGTTGGTACAAGCTGTCACTTTGATTACTCGGCAAAAGGGTGTTCAAACCTATAAATGGCTTTGGCACAGCCCAGTCTCTCGTCATAGTTTCCTGGATGGGGAATTTTGCCAAGTACTGCACTAATAAGTTGAGGGGCTGGGGCATCACAAGGTTTCCAGGCATAAGATGCCTGTTCGCATTTGCTGGGGGATTTTTAGCTTGGCTTTATGGCTATTTTTTTTTTTTTTCCCTGGAATTATACGTAGGAGGAAATTCAGGAGGAAATGCTGAGAAATCATTAGTATCCATTCTTCCACTTTTTAGCTTTCATTATTTAAAATCCTTTTAGAAGTAGGGCTTGATTGTTTTGTTGTTTTTGACAAGTCTCTAGCTGATGTAGTTGGCAGTGGATCACGTCCAAACTCCTGTGGTTTCCACACTATCCCTTTTCCCTACAGATGAAAACCAAAAAGCCTTCCCCGGTGATTCAGAACGTCTGAACCAAGCTTACTTATGGGTTATACCTAATAACAAGAAAACCAGCTAAAACATAAGAAGCTGGTGTTAAAAGCTTCAGGTAACTAACACAGTTTGACATTTGGAAAGCATCACTCACCCTCTGAGTGCATAATAATTGACAAGAACAGCTTCTCCCCATCTTGGTTTATCTCAGTGTAAGCAAGGAGGTCACCATTGGGTTTTTGCTTTGTTCTTTTGAATGCAAAACCAAATTCCCAGATCTTACTGTTATTTTTTTTCTTCTCTTTTTCTTACAAGGATGAATGTCTGGTTAGGTAGAAAGCTTAGACCAAGCTCAGAAAAGCCAGTTTGAACACAGCAGTTGTTCATGTAGTGTCACCTCCTAGAACAGCAGTATCCCGATCTTCCCATTGCTCTCCATCAGCTGCTGCCATTTTGCACTTTCAGCAGAACAAGCTTCGGCTGCCTTTTACTAGAGCATATTTTGAACCCTTGCAAACATGTGCTTTAAGGAAATTTACTTTGGGTAAAGTAATTATGTGAAGCCACAGTACAGAAAAGCAAATCTAGTCTCATTAAATTAATGATGACATTAGTAGGTCTCATCCTTTTGACTTCATTTTTATTCATGGTTTAGAAGGAGAAAAACAAACACCTCAGCAATTTCTCAAACTCAAGTGAAGGAATGTTCCTAAATCTCCTATCTAAGGAGAAGACAACAGCATGAAGGCAGAAGTATCGAACAAAAAATACTGACTTTTGGAGATAAATATATATTTTTTCCACTGTAAAACTACTTTTTTTTTTTTTTTTTTGGTGATGCATCTTTTGCATCATCTGTTTCCCTTTAGTTCTGTGCAAAGCTAACTTGTTCCATTTTTTAATTTCTCTATTTTTTTGCTTTGTGCTATTTTAGCCTATTGTAATAAATAAGAGGAAATGTAATAGTTATCAGAAACTATTGAACTACAATTTTAGTATTTTCAGTAGATAAATGTGTTTCATTCTGAAAACTTCTTTTCGTCCTTCAGTTTAGAAGCATCCTCTATTGGGAACAACCATGATTTGCCTGCAGTTGCTTAGTTTTAAGATGGTTGTAGTACATGAGCACAACACAAAATGGATGACAGGACTGAAGATAGGAAAATGCAAAAATAGTATAGATAGTTTTAAGGCTAGATATTTTAAGAAAAAAAAATCAAACCTTTCTATTTCAAAAACCAGACAGTTTATAGTCCAAGTCCTTTGAGTTTTTAGCTGAGTGTGAAAAGCTCCTTTTATATAGAGATAATGATTTCTGTAATGTCTCTCAGTCAGTTTATTGGTTTGTAGACATGAATTTTATGAAAGAAAATCCTTTAATTTTGTGTATGCCTATTCATATGTGCAGTTGTCGTGATAACAGATTTGCACTGAAACTTTTAAATCTCTGACACAAACCAATATGATGATTCTAGCATCGTGGTTCTGATGCAGTTAGTCAGAAATCTGATAAGAAAAACACAAGTACTTACTGAATTTAGCTGACTTGATGCTGGAGAGGTCTAGGCAGACTTTAATACACGGTCTCACACTTTTCTGCAGTGACCCTCTTCAGCCATACAAACCCATTTTTGCAATTAAGTTTTGCTGAGAGTTCATGACTCCCTCTGAGTTGCAAGCCATTGTCTGGGAACAGTTGCTTTAATTTTGAGCTATTCATTTCAATGCCTTCTTTCTAATTGTTTTGTACAATGCCTTATTGTGAATAGAGTTTCATGTAACTTTCATTGAATAGCTGATGGATCGGGAATTGTTAAAAACCTTGCACCAGTTCCTTGTGACACTTCTGCCTCCTTTCCTACCAGCCTGTGCTGTAGAAGTTCCAGCTTATTCAACAAGCGTCATTGTTGAGTCTAGATTTAGGTGAGCTGTGTAAGGCCTTCTGAATATAAAGACAGTTTTTAAACTTGATAAAGGACTTTATAGGAAATTTATGAAGAATAGATGATGTCTCATAGGCATTCACCAGCCTGGGTTCATGACAGATGCTGCAGAATCCGTGGTGGACCAAGCTTTTTAAGCCCAAAGCTTTCATGCTCAAGTGGGATGCAGAGCATGGAAAGCTGAGCTTATTAGTGAATTACGGTTGAGAAATGTATTTATTAGCATTTTTTTTTTCTGTGTAAGGCTTGTAGTGGAGGAGAAATCTGAGAGTATGTGTGAGCTGTGGATGGTTCCTAGCTAGCAGCAAATATTTTGTTGTCCTTCTACCAAGGAAATGCCACTGCAACTCCAGAACCCGTTGATATAGTTGTTTGCCCAGCCGTGCCATGCATCTTGCTTGAGAATATCTTACCTTGCTTGAGGTTGGCTCTGTTTATCAGTAACTTGATTTTACTCACAGAGAGATGTTTTGGAGATCATGCTGCAACTATACGGCAGGACCTGTCCAAAATCAAAACTCATTGCATGTAATCTGTTCTTCGCTAACAGACCAGTATAGATTTTATTTTGATTCAATACATGTAATATTTTCTGTATGTTCACGGAGGACTTTGGTGAAAACATAAAAGTGTAACCATAAAATATAGACCCACTTCACGTCCAGTTACAACTTGTGTTAAGCTTTTTTATTATTATTATTTTGATGGCAACTCTTTTGACTTGTATGTTTTGTCATCTAGTTAGGTGTTCTGGGTAGGTATATCAGGTGTGATAAGATGTATAAAACTTAGAACATATTCTTGTGAACTGTTCTGGCCCAAACAACAAACTAAGCAGAAAGAAATTCAAGTAAGTAGTAGAGACAAATAATTTATTTTTGCCTGGTTTTGTATAGTTTTCTGTATTATTTCTTTTAAGGATAATTTAAAAATGTAAAAGTTGCAGAAAAGAAAACTCTCTGTTTGCCACGAAGTTTTGGTTTTCTCTTCAGTAATAAAGCGTTTTCTGACTTTTGAGTATAATCTCATACCAATGCTACCAAAGGTATGGATAAAGTTTAATTATTTTATGCTCCCTCTACTGGCCTTACAGCTGTGCAGCATAGACTTATCCCACACCTGAAAAAAAAAAAAAAAAACAACAACCTTGCAACAGTTTTGTGGAAGTTGAGAGTTAGTGGGAATTGGGAAAACATTTTTATCTGGGTGACTCAGCTTTGAGCAGTAAGTAACCCTTCAGTAACAGTGGGAACTTTTAGAAAAGGAACAAAAATGATATTTTATGATAACTTTGAGTAAGTTCAGTTACAGCAGGTGTGCAATCTGTTGGTACGATATAGGAGAGCTGTGCATCTACCATAAATTACACTGTACATTGTGTCCAAAAATTGTTTCATTTTTCTTGCTTGAGCTTCATGAAAATCATCGTATGTAGTACAACGTGGAAAAGCAGAACTGAACTGAAAAAGTTGTTCAAAAATAAGTGAAATAGCCCAAACTTGTTTGAAGCTAAGGTGCAAAACCTGTTGTGCCTGGGAACATTGTCTTGATAGAGATCACTTAAGAACTATTACGTATTCTTTTTTGTTTTGTTTTGTTTTGTTTGTTTGTTTTTGAAGCTGGACCTGTGATCTGCAGAATGCTAACATACCCTCCAACTCGAAGAGCCTTAATTGTGGGTTGTGGTCTGCAGATGTTTCAACAACTGTCAGGGATTAACACCGTCATGTATGTATTTACTGCTTGCTTCTCTTTTAAAAATACTTTTAAAATACTTTTTAAAAAGTCAATTAGACCAATAGCAGTTGTAGATGGGCTTCTGGACAAATTCTGAAATGTGAAAAATTGAGTGTGAGAGCTGGAATGCTGCTTTTAAATCTGGATGTTGGTATATTTGGTATAATATTGGTATGAGAAGATGCCAGTATAAGGGTAAACATTTATATAGATGACAGTGCAAACTACTGAGAGACATTGTATTATATGTTAGGGCTTACGGTTAAAGCTATGCAAGTATAGATAAGAAAGTACTCTTATGGCTTGAATTTGTGTGCAAATAGATCAAAATACTGTGAGGGCTAGACTGTTGACCATGTAAATGGGGTGGAAAATTACTGTGAAGTGCTAAAGGAGGTAAGATGCTGAGGCAAGAAGCATTTGCCATTATTATATGTTCTATTACGTGTACGAAGACTCAGCAAATGTAGAGGTGAAGAAGAATATATTGGGTTTTCTGATAAGCTGTCAGCTCACATGAGGAGTAGCTTTTGATAAATGTGCAGTGCACAAGACCTAGTTTAAGATGAAATTACTGCTGAGCTATCCTGCAAAAGTAGCCATAACAAATGATTTCCATATTGGTTTACGAGCAAGTGTAAAATACATTGCAGTAGCATCTTATAGAGAGAACTACAGCTAAATGAGGGAGATTTTAAGGAAACAGTTATAAGGAACAGGTAAAATAATAAAGCTTTTAGTGGTATCAAGAGCTACCATATAAAATATTAGAGTAAATATCTACCCTCTATCATAAGGGGGAAAAAACAGTATTGTTAAACTGCAAATAAGGGAGATTTGTAACACGCTTTATAAAGAGAGACTTTATACAATAGAATTTGTAAGCCAAAGTGGAAAACGGGAGAACGAATAGCTGCTAAGTTACATGTGAAAAACAGAAGACAGGCACAGAAGGAGCTTTGAGGAGATCTTCAGGCTCATCAGAACCAAGAGACCTAAGAAGGTTTCAGGGCTCAGTATGCATCAGGGCTCTGTGAGAACAGTAGCAGAAGATAAATCTGCAGCAGCAAATCTTAAAGACTCCTTTTGCATCTGTGTTAATTATGGAAGGTATATCAAAGTTCCCACGCTAGAGCTTACACACTAGAGCTTGCAAAAGGTCTGCTTCAAATTGAAGTGTTATGGGAAGAAAATTTAGAATAAGCTGATTAAAATGAATTATAACAAATTGCCTGGACTAATCAGCGTACAACAACAAGTCTGGGCTACTTCAAATCCATAGTGAAAAAGAATTTGCAAATGTAGCTTAGTCTGTGTGAAGCTGCAGCCCAGAAAGTTTTATTTCTGTCCATATCAAAATTAAAATTATCATAAAATCAAAGGAGAAGATGTGTTTGTAAATATGAAAAATATGTACATACGGAAAGTAAAATAATAAAGAAGAGCCAACATGATTGCTGTAGACCGACTATAACTGCCAAGTCTGTTGGTGGGCGTGTGAGGACTACCATACGAACTGACTATCCTAGCCAATGTTGCCAGAGTTTATTGAAGCAACCATGTGGTCAAAAAAGTAAGAGAGAAGTCTTAGGTTAAGAAACAAAGCTAAGAAATAAGGATAAGAATAAAATATAGGTTATCACAATGAAGGAAAGTCAGGAGTAGGATCCTGCAGGGATCTATGTGGAAGTCTTTGCTATTCAGCATTTTAAGTCAGTGAAAGGGGCAAAACAGCAAAAATCAGCTTGTACTCATACACTATTCAGAAGATTAAAATCCTCAAATCTGTGAAAATGAATAGCTGTGGGAAGATGATACAAAATAACATATTAATAAAATGGCAAAAGCGTTAACTTTTTAATACTATTCAATAATGCTTCCAGGAGGGAACTGGATAGAGATCTTGAAGCTGAATATAGCCACGGTGATATCCATGTGATATCCATGTGATATCCGGTGATATCCAATGAATAAACACCACGGTGATATCCATGACTAGGCTGGAACAGTACAAACAGTTGTCATTTTTTTTTTTTAAATATCAATAAACCGGGTTGTATGTGGAGAGAGAGATCCCGTATTTGAACAGGATGGTTAGAACTCTGCAGCTTGGAAAAGAAATAAGCTCAGAAGAAATGCATGATATAGAAAACTGCTAATGTTGTGCAGAAGATGGGGAGGGTATGGTTATTCATTATTTCGTATAGTTTTGTTGACCCCTGGTTCTTACCCAGCAGTTGGTTTAAAATAAACAGAAGGAAACATTTTTTCATGCAGTGCATAATTATATAGTGGAACTCATTGCCACGGGATGTTACAGATGCCAAAAGTAGAAATAAGTTTAGAAGGTAATTAGGGAACCTGATATAATAAATAAACATTGTTAAAGTATTAGTAAACATGATGTGGATGCAACCTCTGGCCAAGGACAGTCATTCTCATGTTTTGGTTCTTACTACTTTAGGGATCTTTATTAGGCTAGAACCAAAAATTGACAGTTCACAAGTCTTGTGACGCTGGTAGGTTGACTCTACTTATTTTAACCTTCATGTGTTGTAAAATCTCAAACTACTTTCTCTGTAGGAGGTTCTACAAATAGTTTGGAATTGACCTAATTCGCTCTTGAATGTGTAGGAGGACAGAATTGCAATTATAAAACATAGCTGGATCTTAACTTCAGAATAACAAAATGTCTATAATAAACACGTGAAGGCACTGTTGTTAAAGGACTGCCTTGTAAACCCTTCGAATTATCCAGTATTTTTGAATAATCCATCCAATACAAGTACATTTTTGGTTATCAGGTATGCAAGATAAACATTCTGCTATGAAAGGACATTTATCAAATATAAGTAATCTGCTGTCTATTGATGGTTTGCTTGCATAAAAGTTGATGATTGGTTTTTAATGCAGTAATTAAGTGGTACCTTATGGAACTGTCAGGTTGTATTAACTCTCTAAGCACTGTTTTCCTCTCCATAACAGTTGGTTCTGTCATTCTGGGATTGCTGTTTTGTAGTACCAGGAAAATGGATGTTGTAGGATTGTGTGGACACACTGGTTTTGCAAACTCACTTAGCAAAATGTGTTGATCACAAAAATTGTTTTGATGGTGGTTGTTCACTTAAGTTTTTGTTGCTGCTGAGAATCCTCTATTCTTGCTACACCCCTTTGTAGGCTGCAAGAGAAGGGGCTGATAACTCTGACTTGTTTTTGCCTACCTTTCCCTTGCAAAAAATTTAGCAGCCTCCAGTTTTCCCCTTTGCCTTTACAAATTTCCACGGGACTCTTCTGCACTGTGACCAGTTAAGCTGGCAGTGTCTATAATGGGCCCCAACTTGTTCTAATCTTTTGACTTGGGGCATGCCATTACTTCTCATGCAGAAGAATTCATTAAATCTTGTATATTAACATAAGAAGGAAAGGCCAGAGGAGTGGTTTGTGTGGGTCTGGAAAATTCAATTTAAAAAAATCAAATCACAGAGCAGGACAGTGAAATGAAAATAGAAGGAAGAAAGCAGTTGTAGAATAATTTAATACTTCCCCAAATTGTATATGCTTTACTGAATAGCTCTTCTATTTAAGAAAACAAAAATTTTAATTAAAAAACAATGGGTGTTAGAGGTAGGGAGTTATATAGAGAAATTTTGCAGGGGTCTAAAAGTAGTCACCAACTGTTCCCAGGAGTAGAAGAGATCCTAAAAAGCAGGGGAAAAACAAATAAACAAACAAAAACTAAAACACATGGAGTCAACAACAAAAATCTAGACCTTCAATATTTAAGGGTTAATTTTCTAGTTAAAAATTGGGTACAAGTAGTGAACCCAATGAGAGCAACAAAGTCCATGTATAGCTGGATTTCCCTTAAGAATTCTGGTAAGAATTCTTGAGGTCTGTACTCTTGGCATGCTGCTTTGCAATAAAATAGTTTTTGCACAGAAATAGTTTCATATTGTATCAGCCCTGTATGTGCATAGGATCCAACCGTGAGGAGCCATGGTCCTGAACGAGATGTTATTGAAATGGTGAGGACTGCGTGCAGAGCAACCTCTGCATCGAGGGGGTGGATCTAAAACAGAAGCAAAATGTAAAAATAGGCTAAGGAGCGTGTGTCTCTCATGGGAACAAATTCTAGCATGATAAATTTAGTCAATAAAAGAATAAAGCTCAGTGACCTATTGATATTATTTTATTTTTTCCCCTAAGAACAAGGATACCACTGCTGTTAGAATGCCTGAAGTAGAAGAAATGTTTCTTTTGTCCTGGCTTTTGCCAGTTTAACTGACCTGTAAGAGATAAAGTCACGCAATTTTAGACAACCATCTCTAACACTGCTGCAAGGAGGTCTGAAATGGTTTAACTTTTCCCTTCTTTATCATTCTGGTATTTTCTCATCTTGAAAACAGAAACTCCCTCTTTCAAGCCTAGATTGACAGATATGTCTGTATACTAAAAAAGGCTCTGGGAAGGAAGTTCTATTCCAGGATAGCAAGTTAGCTATTTAATAGTAACATATTCAAGAATTGTGTTGAAACAGTGGTAGGCAGGTATTTTCTAGCCCACTGTGATCTGTAGTTAAAACATGGGTGAAGAGGGTCATTTTAAGGTAAAACTATAAGCTCAGGTTTCCCATTAGTTCCATCTTGCAATAATAATAATAATAGTAATAATAATCAAAATGGCAGAAAATCATTTCTTTTGGAGTGGGAAAGAGGGGGGACTTGAAGGATCTGGCTATTTCAGATTGTCTGGTGAAAACCAGCAATAGAGTGTCTTAGCTATATTCTTAAATCCCAGCAGGATTGTGACTTCTGAAAACATTTCTGATACTGTGCAGCTTTATTGCAGTCAAGAAAAAAAAAATCATGGGCAAGAAAGCTTTTTTGGAAAAATCCTGAGTTATCTTGAATGCTAAGTGGTAATTTAGCCATAATTGGAGACAGTTCCGTATTGTCTTGTCAGAACGGCATGTAGGTATTATCTATCGCTTGTGCTGGAGTTTGTGCTGCTCTTTTCGGGGCTAACCGATGTACTTTCACATAGGCTGCTCGTGCCCTCAAGACTCTCCGTCTGAGATAAGAGACAGCTGTATCATCTTAATTAATTCTATTCTCACCAAACTTTAAGAAAAGTGGACTTGATGAAAGCCAAACAAAATAATTTGTTCTGCAGTTGAGACAGTAAGCTTGATGTGATGTTAATTTAGTCATTTGCTATTATCTTTTCACATTGTGTTAGAAAAGCTTTCTGTAACAGGAACGTGGTATAATATATCGATGGGGAGAGTTTATGGCCTTCAGCATTTTTATTAACATTTAAGCTCATGTTTTGCTGGTGCATGTGATCTGTTTTTCCTAGTTAATAAAACGATTTTTTTAAAATTAAGATATCCTTGCATCTCCTAAAAGTTAAGTGAATCCGCATGTAAAATTTATTCATGTCTGGATTTGGTCCACAGATGCTTTTGAGCTTTACCAGGATTTTTTTTTTTTCCCTAATCTGTGCAAGCAAACAAAAGAACAACAAAAAAAAGAGATGATTAAAAAAAAAAAAAAGGCAACTTTCTCCAGCTGGCAAGAAATAGGGAGTGGAAGAAAATGCTACATGGAGAAGGGAAAAAGCTCGGAGTTTTGAGAGAGGAGAAGAAGCCAGAGAAAAGAAGGGAGAAGACAAAAGAGGACAAGAGGAGGTTATATAACAAGCGGAAATTGAAGGTTTGAAGATAAGTTAAGAATATTAAAAACAATTAACATGAAAAGTGAATAAATACCACACTGAATGCAAATGAGGGAGCGAGAGAAAAGGAGTGAGACTGGAAAGAATCCAGGATACTTCTGAAGTGTAATGGATGCTAGTGAAGAGTTTAATGGAGTCAAAGAACATTTCCTGGCAGTTTTAATAGCCAGGTTTATTGTGCAGCAATTACAGAGCTCAGACCTGCGAGGAGCTGTAAACCTCAGCCCCTGGTAGCTGCAGTGAGCCCCAGGCACTAGTCACCTCTCTCTAGCATCAAGCCCCAGCAGGAGCTTGCTGCTTTTTTTAAAAACAAACAAAAAACTGAGTAGGTAACATAGGACAGAGGCTCCAGATAAACCCTTGGTATTTTGGTTGGAGATCACTGAAGTGTCTTGTCAAATGGTATTTATATAGGATGTTTCATGAATTACAGCAAAAGTAGTAGCAACCTGCTTTTCTCCTTCAGCATCAGCAACCGTAGATGAATTTATAATCTAAAAAGTAAATTATTTATAAACTATGCCAGATTTATAATTAATAAATTGGTTATTGAAAGAAGGCTTTGCTAGACCACTGACTCTTGATCTGTGTATTGGAAAGATGTCGGCATCTGTAAACAGAGGTTGTAGTGGAAAAATATAACAGCACGTCACATTTTTCTTGTGGTTTGTAGCTAAGCATTGATTTTAAGGTTTTATAAATTTCTTACTGTGTTCTCTGGTTGTGCATTTTAAAACAAATTCCAGAAAGTAGCATACTTTTTTTTTTTTTTTTTTAAAAAAAAAAAAAGCTTAAACAATGTTAAAATATTGTCCAAGTTGCACTGCGTTTATTAAAGAACACTATATCTTTTATTGCAGTCTCCATTTAGATTTAAATTGGGTGACAGCGATGTTTAAGCAGATTGCCATGTAACCTTTATTTTTGCATGACCAGTAACTTCTTTACTTAGCTAATCTCTTAGACCCAACAGTGATTTAAATCTTACGGAAGAGAGGGGCAACTACATTGATGTTCTTAAAACACAGACTTTGTAATGTTGTCAAGACATTTTTGAGAAGTTCTGGCAATTGACAAGTCTAGCTGTCTCTGACACCAGAACAGTAAGCTGCTACTTGCTTAGTTTTTTACCCTTCAATATTGTTTTGTGAATATTTCTCATTTATATGTTTCTCTTCAATTTAGCATTTTCCCCTTAGGCTTTAGAAGGTGTTTAATAAAAACAAAAGACAGCTTATATTGCAGGCTCACTTGCTATTTTGGATAATAACCCTCTATTATAGAGTTCTGATAAATATTTACATTTATTTTTATTTTTATTTTTGAAAAGTGACCCTTCGTTTTACCAGGCCATCCTTTCTTCATATTGAAAGATGTTTTAGATAGTACTGCATGCAAACTCGTAATGTAAAAAACTTCAGTGCAGAAATGAGATGCATCTTTAGAAAATGACTGGCGTAGTATCTAGCTGCTTTTTAGATAGTTTTGGAAAAAAAAAAGTTCAAGTCTAGCCTAGCACTCTAGGGAAGGTGACCGTCCTGTTATACCAAATGCCTCTGTTATACGTGCTATACAGAAATAATTAATTTATAACAGGGCTTCAGAGCAAAAATTGTAGCTAATAAAGAAATTTCCAGTGTTTATGGAAGCAGCCTGTACCAGTTTCACAGTACTTGAAGGAAAATGAAACCCTAACTCTGGTGTTTTAAAACATTTGTACATTCAGCAACCACTTCTCCATAGCAGTGTACTATTATCACAGCTGCGCTTGTTTCCTTTTAAATAAAGGAAACATTAAATATATATATTTAATAAACATATTTAAAAAAAAAAAAGCATTAAAGAGGAAGCTTCAAACATCTGATACTCACCAACTTGTCCTTATCAGACACTAGATTCCTGCATTAAAAAAAGAAGACTATGTTACAAGTTTTCCAAGCCCTTGAACATACATTATTATTATTATTATTATTATTATTATTATTATTATTATTTAAGTTATATTTCTCCTCCCAGTAAATTTGCAGATCTGAAATTAGAGGTTACTAGCTTTGTGGAAATCTCTCATCTTAACTGGAACATCGTTGCACAACATGAATAAAATCTGTTTTGAAGTTGGGAGTGCTGCTTGATGCATAGGGCCTTACATTGGACAGAAATGGTTTCAAAGCCAGCAGCTATGACGCTTACAAATGGGAGCAGGTAGCAGAAACCGTAGGTTGTGTTTGGTGACCGCGTGTTCGTTGGAACTTCAGGCAGTACTTACAACCTCTGGGAAACACCGTGTTTGCAGAGCTGATCCTTCCCATTCTGTCTTCCCCATTGCCTTCATCTCCCCCTGGGCATAACTCCAGGAGAAGCCCCACCATCATTTCTCCACCTCCTGCCCTGAAGTTGTCTCTTCTTCTGCCTTGTCGGGGAGCAAATCTGATACGAGGTGGCTGAAACACGGATGTGTTGGTGACAGCCCAGAGCTGTGCCCAGGAATTAAAAAAACAAGCAAATAAACAACAAGCCAGCCAGCTAAGGAAAACTGCAGCAGGTCTGAGAATAAAATTAACTCTTCGCTCGAGTGAGAGGATGCTGGGACGGGGGGCGAAACGTGCTGCCTCCTACTTCAGATCTGGAACGTGACTTGAGCACCCTGCTGGTATCTGGAAAGGGAAGAAAAACCCTGTTTCAGGAAGGCAGTTCAGTAAACTTTAAATTTTGTAAGTCTGTCATGATATTGCTGAAGTTTGTGTTTCACCTTCTTTGTCAGAAGATGACTCCTGTGCTTTACCAGTTCTGTTTATAGAGTAAAAGCTTTTTTGGATTATTCTTGAGTGTCTTTGCTGGAGATGGCCTGTGTCACCCCATGCCGTGTGAGTATGACCACGTGCACATCTCAGCAGCTTAAGGATTTAATGGTTTAGCTTTAAAGGCAGTAATTTATCAGCTGAAATAACTGTGAGAGTTTGCTTAGGATACCAGTCAGAGAGTGAATCTGTATTAAACAGCAACAAAAAACCACCTGTGAGGCAGCGTTGATAGCACCAAAACCACACTCCACTCAGTTTCAAATTAAAAATAACATTGATCAGAATATGAATCTTCCTTCTCCTCTTGTGCTGACCTTGTGTGGTGGCGAGAAAATAGGCTGAGTCAGTTTGTAAGTAGAGATTTACCATTCATTGTAAAACAAGCAAGCAAAAACCTGTGGCTTGGGTTATTTGGGCAGCGCCCTGCACGGGGCTGCAAGGCTCCCTCTCAGCTGGGAGCCTCTCGCTGCTCATGCTACCTTGTCTGCATTTCATGTTTTCATTCCCGTTGAAATAGGAAAGAAAAACCACACCTTTAAGCCATTAAAAGGAAGAAAAAAGATGCAAAACAAACCAGCGAATCATGATGGAGTTGTTAACTAGATGAAAGCTGTAAGATGTTCGTCTTATTTAAGAAGCCACTTGCTTTGCCAATTTAACTAGTCAAGGCTTTTGGGAGATGGCTTTTAAGGATGCATCCTTGTCCTAAGTCTTGGAGATCAAAGAATGAGTAATTCAGAAAGATGACTTTTCAAGGGACATGTACCAGAGAGATCAGGGAAGTAGTTCGAGATGTTATATAATGCGTATAATGGGATGAAATTAAGAAAAGTAAAATCTGGAATGATTATCAGAACATGGTTTAGTTCTTGGAGTTATTCGTGATATTAGACTGAGAGTGTCTCTTGGGCAAAGGAGGAAACACTCATCATTTCTAACTGCTTAAACTGGTACGTTCTCTATTGTTGTCTTAGAAATAACATTTTCTTCTTTGGTGTTTGAATTAGCAGCAGTGTAATAGAAGGTAAATGTAAGTTCATGTTTAAAAAAAAATTCCTTTGTCTTAAATTTTTACAACCCACCTCTCTCCCAATAATTCTCTTAAGCTATACATGTATTAAAAAGAAACCTAAGCAAACTTATAATAATAAAAAAATCTTAGACTGCCAAGTGCTCAGTCTTGCCAAGCCTCAGTCTTGATCTTGAGGCTGGTGATTATTTGTATTATAATTTTTCTCATGTTTAAGAAACAATGAAAAAAACTTTAACTGCTGAGGAAGCAGGTTCACGGTACTATAATGTGTACTTAACCATGGATTTTCAGACTGTTTTGAAACACTGGATTTTTTTTTCCATTTCATAAATCTTTAAATACTTTTTTTTTTTTCTTTTTTCTTTTTTTTTTTTTTCTGATTTCTCTGTTGCTGAACATGTTTGTTTACTTCTAAACCAAAGCTGGACCTTTAACTCCATGAGCTGAAGAACTACAATGTGAAACCTTTCCTACTTTTTTTTTTTTTTCTTTTTTCCTTACCTTTTCAACTAGTGTCTTGGGTTATTAGCTAGAAGGACTTTTTAATAAAATCTGATCAGCAGGGACTATTTGCGCAAGCACACATCTCCCCCTGTGCTTCCCCAGCTTTTAATAAAAATTAATATAATCTTCAGTGCTAGACTAGCCAGAATGTTGAGATGTTTTTATTAAAACACTGCAAACCATCGTGCTACTAGGGCTTTTTGGTGTTGTTTTGCCTTAATATATATATATATTTTAATGATAGATGACAAAAATCTATTCCTATAGTTCTCCAGGATGTGAAACCATATTTAAAGAAGGATTGTCACTTTGGAGAAAACTCAAAGTATTTATTTAAAGAAATGTACTCAAAATGATCTTTTCTAGCATTTCTTTTTTCGTTATTGAAAGTTTTGTCTTCAGTAGATTTTTTTTTTCCACATTTTTTCTGCTTTGGGTTTCTACTCTTCCTTTTGCCTTTCGTGAAATCATAATGCTATTTGATTTCTATCTGTTGCCTTGGTAATAACTCTTGTGTCACAAAGTCAGTATTAACTTCACTGCAGGACCATACAGGAGGAAATATATGAACTGCATGGGTGGGAGCAAAGTCTTTGTTGGAACATATGGCTTGGGTTATTAGCAATTATGGTGAAACAGTTACCTGGAGTAAAATGGCTTTGCTTTACTTGATGTCTGTACGTGGTGTAGCTGTTGGTAAGTTAAATGCATCTCATTCATGCTGCTCATATGTAAAGCCAAGTAATGAAATGAAGTCAGAGTAGCAATGTTGTTTTAAATCATTCATGAATGATTGCTGGAGGAGGTTTCCCAAATAGTAATACTGCTTTGTTTGTTTGCTTGTTTGTTTTAACATATTATTTGTCTAGATTGCTTCTGGAGTACAGTTCTGTCTCGACAGTTTCTCTTGTAAAAATTCCCTTCTTACGCAGTTGTTAATGTTTAGTAGGCATAATTTTGTTGAACTGTAAGTTTCTGGTATCTCTGGCAGGGGACAATCTTTAGCTTTGAGACCAGGAAATCAGATAGCAATCAGCGACCAATTTAATTCCGTCTTCCTTAAGGTACAGTAAGGGGAGAACATTTTGCTTATGTCCTGAATTGCTCACATGTGAAAACTAAGACATGTATTACTCAAATGTATTCTTAGCAATAATAAAGTGTCTACTTAAACAGAAAACAAGTGAAAGAATTCAAAGCTCACAACACAACACACCTTGAGAAGACACACAATTAAACTATGGAAGGTCGCCTGATTAGATGCTGCCCAATACCTCAACACAAAAACCTCAGTGAAATATATTACCAATCCCATTCAAACACAGAGTAGGAGATATGGTGCCCTTTAGATCTGTTTATTCACCTTTACTTTAAGGGCACAGAAATCAGCCCCGTAAATTGGATTCTTTGGAGTCTGTCAATAGGAGTTAAATCACTGCAGGCTACTCAGAATGCTTTATGCAACAGAAGGTGAGAGACAGAACAAACACACACACATATATATATATTCACACAGAAAGGTTATGCTCAATGCAAGAAGTTACCATAAATGGAAATAGTCCAGAAATGGATTATAAACTTTTTTAAAAAAAAGAGAGAGAGAAAAAAGAAAGAAAAAGTGACATTTAAATGCTAATCAAGACGTTGTTATTGTGAGAAGTCTGCAAAAGAAAGATTACTGTGATCAAATTAGCCCATGCAGAAGGTGTGGTATGGAGTGCAGTCACCAAATCGAAAGAAAAATGAGAAATCACCAAAGAGACTCTTAATTTAGTGTGGTGAGGAAGAATGTAAAGCCAGTGAGGAAAATAAGTGGTAACAGGGAGTGTTAACGAGGAGAGCCGAGGGCATAAGTGAGGGTGTCAGGACCCAGAAACGAAATGAAAATGTGCTTCCTGTCTTTGTTTCCAGTAGTTTCTTTGAAGATCATGGGTTAGCAGAGCTGGAGGGAAATCTGGTGGGTGCAAGTTGAGTCAGATCCCCTCCAGGTGAGGAGGGGAGACTCACCTCTGATGGCTTAACATGTTTTTTTATTTTATTTTTTATTTTATTTTATTTTTTTAAAGACTGCTAACAAGCATATGGAAGGTAATAATACTTCAGTTAATGCATTCTGAACTTTTTCAGAAAGAGCAAGATCCTTTCTGTGATATTTTATTTCCTTTCAGTAGTTACTTGTACATTGCATCCTCCCAAAGGCATGTTTTACAGATGTCTTGGAAAACAGAAAAAAGTTGTGAGACTAAGTTGTCAGCAGAATTTCATGCATTTCACAGAGAAATTTAATTATTCTTTACATTTGGTAAAGGAAAAGAAGAGCACATAAATAGCATGCTGCTGATTCAAACTTCTATTTTCTGAAGGCTCCTTTTTCACCTAAACTATTTTTTTTTTGGTCAGAATTATGCATGGAAGGTGGTTTAGAAGCAATTTCTAGAAGAAGGGGAAGGGGGACAAAAAAGGGACAAAAAAGCACAAAAAGGGGACAAAAGCACAACAAAAACAATCATTTAAGACAATTTGGGCTTTCTTCACAGAATCACAGAATCACAGAATTTCTAGGTTGGAAGAGACCTCAAGATCATCGAGTCCAACCTCTAACCTAACACTAACAGTCCCCACTAAACCATATCCCTAAGCTCTACATCTAAACGTCTTTTGAAGACTTCCAGGGATGGTGACTCCACCACCTCCCTGGGCAGCCTGTTCCAATGCCTCACAACCCTTTCAGTAAAGAAGCTCTTCCTAACATCTAACCTAAAACTCCCCTGGCGCAACTTTAGCCCATTCCCCCTCGTCCTGTCACCAGGCACGTGGGAGAACAGGCCAACCCCCACCTCTCTACAGCCTCCTTTAAGGTATCTGTAGAGAGCGATAAGGTCGCCCCTGAGCCTCCTCTTCTCCAGGCTGAATAAGCCCAGCTCCTTCAGCCGCTCCTCGTAGGACTTGTTCTCCAGGCCCCTCACCAGTTTCGTCGCCCTTCTTTGGACCCGCTCAAGCACCTCGATGTCCTTCTTGTAGCGAGGGGCCCAAAACTGAACGCAGTACTCGAGGTGCGGCCTCACCAGAGCCGAGTACAGGGGGACGATCACCTCCCTAGCCCTGCTGGTCACACTATTTCTGATACAAGCCAGGATGCCGTTGGCCTTCTTGGCCACCTGAGCACACTGCTGGCTCATATTCAGCTGACTATCAACCATCACTCCCAGGTCCTTCTCCGCCTGGCAGCTCTCCAACCACTCATCTCCCAGTCTGTAGCTCTGCTTGGGGTTATTGCGCCTCAGGTGCAGGACCCTGCACTTGGCCTTGTTAAACTTCATGCAGTTGACCTCAGCCCATCGGTGCAGCCTATCCAGATCCTCCTGCAGAGCCTTCCTACCCTCGAGCAAATCGACACACGCACCTAACTTGGTGTCATCTGCAAACTTACTGAGGGTGCACTCAATGCCCTCGTCCAGATCATTGATGAAGATGTTAAAGAGGACCGGCCCCAGCACCGAGCCCTGGGGGACGCCACTAGTGACTGGCCTCCAACTGGATTTGACTCCATTTACCACAACTCTCTGGGCCCGGCTATCCAGCCAGTTTCTAACCCAACGAAGCGTGCGCCAGTCCAAGCCAAGAGCAGCCAGTTTCTTGAGGAGAATGCTGTGGGAGACGGTGTCAAAAGCCTTGCTGAAGTCAAGGTAGACCACATCCACAGCCTTTCCCTCGTCCACCCAGCGCGACACTTTGTCATAGAAGGAGATCAGGTTCGTCAAGCAGGACCTGCCTTCCATAAACCCATGCTGACTGGGCCTGATCGCCTGCTTGCCCTTCAAGTGCCGCATGATGACTCCCAAGAGGATCTGCTCCATGAGCTTCCCTGGTACTGAGGTCAAACTGACAGGCCTGTAGTTCCCCGGGTCAGCCCTCCGGCCCTTCTTGTAGATGGGCGTCACATTCGCTAGCCGCCAGTCAGCTGGGACCTCCCCCAAAATGTACTTACCTGTAGTCTACTTCCTACTTACATTATTTCTGCTCTGTGTTTGTAGACTAGGGAAAGAGATGAGAAAGCTTGAGCTATATAACCTATTATAAGGTGTTTTTTTCCTGGTGTTTTCAACTTCAGTTTTTTAAAACGCAGGTGTAGTATCAGAGCAATGAATTTGGTTCTTAAGATTTGAGAAGAACTCTAAGGAAATACGTAGATTCTCATTAGTTTCTTCAGTTTGCTACTTTCAAGGCAAATCATCTGAAGTCACTCAAGATACAGTGGAGTCACTGTGTGCATTGCAGATAAATCCTCAATAAGCCAGAGTGGAAAAGATGACCATGTTGTCAGGTGGAAAATGAGGCAAATTCTGGCTTTCCTCCTGTTTTTTCTGGTCTACCTCATGAGAAAAGACAAACATTTGTCACATATGCTTTAATCCTTTAAATGATACCCTTTCTACTGGCTTTTCTAGTATGAAGAATTAGATCTATCGGTGTTGTAAAGAAATTCTTGTTGCCTCTTTATGTAGATAAGGGAGGGAAGCAGATGGAAGTACTTTTTCATTGCTTTTGCATCAAGGGCTGTTAGGAGCCAGGTAAGATCTCGGTGAAACTTGGATAAAATTAGCTATTTTTTAAGCAAAGTTTTGAATGTTACCTTTTAAAATCTCCTTACATCCTACATCTGAGCCCTTAATAGGGTTGGAGAACAAGGGGCTGATCCAGACTGCAACCATAGTTTAGTGCTGTAGTGAGATACAAAGTACTGAAAGAAATCATAGCAGTGTGCAGCATCAGCAGCTCCCTTCTATTTGCACGCAAGAGCAGAAGAAAAGGAATCTTAAAAGAATGAGAAATGTAAAGTTTGTTTGCTGGTGATGACCCTTTTTCAATTTCACGTTCCAAAAATCTTAGATTTTTCAACAACCATTTTAATTTTAATGTTCAAGAACCAAATTTACATTTTTATTTCAAGTTGTGATATATGTTGTTTGTTTACAGAGGAAGTAAAAGACAGGATAGAGGCTGATGTTTTTTTCTGATGCATATAAGGAGAGTGGCTTATTATTGAAATAGGACAGCTTTTAAGAAAAACACATACTCATTCTGAGTCATTTTCCATTCTTTCTTTTCATACAGTTTCATATAATGGTAGAGAAATAAACATCATGTTTAAGCATTTGTAATTTGAAAATTGTCAAATACAGCACTGTACTCTTTTTCTGTCTCATTTGCTTTATTAGAGCTTTAAATAAGTAAAATTAGCAAGGCTTAATTCATTGTATTTTCCAGGGTATATAGTCCTACTTTGAATGCTTATATCTTATAGCAAAGAACAATTCTGGGGGGAGATTCTTGTCATACAGTGAAAAATGAACTCAGGCACTGCCAGAATTCTGAACAGAGGCAGAAACTGGATGTTCTCGTGGTAACGTGTATATATAATATGACTGAGTGTACTGAGATCTAGAACACGGGCTCTGCAAGATACTGGTCAGGTCTCCACAGGTATTTGGATCTCACAGTTTGTTTGCTGATTTATGACATTTATTAACTTAAACTAGCTATAAAATAATTTTAATTATCATATGGTTGGTTTCATAGAATCATTGAGGCTGGAAAAGGCCTTCAAGATCCTCAAGTTTAATCATCAACTTGACCAACCGAGTCCCATCTCTCTTAGAGCACCCATATCTCTTAGAGCCGTGTCCATGCATCTATAAATACCTCCAGGCATGGGGACTCCTCCACTTCCCACAGCAGCCCATTCCAATGCTTGACCACCCTCTCCCTGAAGAAATTCTTCCTAATGTCCAATTTGGACCTTGCTTGGTGCAACTTGAGCCCATTTCCTCACGTCCTATCACTTGTCACCTCCCTCTAAAAAGTCTGGTCTGTTTGATTCTTCTCTGAGCATCTGTGCAAAAGCTTTTTCCGGCCAATGCTGTCTTTGGTTGTGCTATAGCAACTGCAGTGACTTTTCCTGGCTCGGCTGTTCGTGATGCCACCATCTATGGAAACTCTTCAGTGCAGAAATGTTTATTAACCAGACAGTAAATATAGGTGAGCAGTTTGAGATGGTGAACTCCTCTCCAGTTTTGTAATATGCTACTGGAAACAATTGGTGTGACAGGGAGACTGGACAATGGTAGAGAAGGACCTAACCGAAGAGAACAAGGGTGAAAAAAAATACAGAAAGAAGAGAAACATTTTAGCTGACGTGGGCAACGCTTGGAATGTTACTGGAAAGTGTCTGTTGGAAAGAAAAATGAATTCCCTCGTTAGAGGCTAAGCTCGCTTGCCCTTCCTCTCCACAGAACGTGAGCCATGGTGAGATTTTTGCCTTATGAAAGCTGAACAAGTAGCTCTGAGTCATTTGTGGCAATGTTTGAGCTCTCGTTTCTGCTTTGTCTTTAGAGAATACAATGGAGCAAATGGCTGTGCTAAAGAGAATAAAAGATGCTGTTTACAAAACTTCTTTCTCAGGTAGCCACAATAGTATATACATACACCTGCAAGCAGTTTTAAGCACATTTTCTAGCTTAGGCTAGTGTCTTACTGCACTTCTGTTAAATGGCAGCTTTTAGCTTCCTGTGATGGGTTTTGTACTGTGCACTAGTATTTACATGGTGACTAGATTTCATATTTTTGAGCTTTTTTAACTCAGCTGTGAGGCTCGTTTGGCTCGTTTGTAGCTTGGAAGAAATTGTGGGTCAGCTCCAGCAAAGCTGTTGGTCCCCCCGAGCCTTCCAGCATTGGAAGCGGTATGTGCAGGGTTGGTCAGGGTGGCTGGTGCAGGGTGACTGCCTCAGCAGGGCAGCTCTAAGATCCATCTTTCATCTTGCAGTATCAAAGCTGATCTGTCCCTCATCTTTTCTGCAAACCCGCTCTTGGCTTTTGTTAACAACATTATCTTGTAGTGATTCCATGCTTTGCTGCATGGTAGACCATCATGCACAGAAGCACTAGGAGTAAATTTAGCATCCACATTTTAACATTTTAAATGATGTAAGTATGTCTTAGGTTCTGCATATTAACTTATTTTTGTTGTATCTATATATAGTTATGAGGAGGGTATTGGCAGCTGATGTTTGTTGTCTTTCTGAACTAAACGTTTTCCAAAGAGTTGAAATAATTTGCCTGTTTGGGGATTTATCCTGGTTTCATAAAATACATTTTCCTTTCCTAACAGAAAAAATTCTTTGTCTGGAACAAATTAACTGCCATTCAAGGACTAATTTCTTCCTTCATGGCAAAAATTTCTTCCTCCATGGTACTGCTCTTCAGGCTGACTGCCACGCTCACTGTCACAGGCACTCCCCGGGGACTTGAGATCAGACCCACATCTGTTGCTCTGAGTCACAACTTCATCCTATCTAGCGGGGTTTCAGTGTTCATTACACTAATTAACAATCAAGTAAAGCAATATGACATGGCTTGGCTGTTTTAACATATCAGTTAGCTTTCTGGAAAATTCAAGGTATCAACTATTTTCTCTGTCTAAACAAATGGTTATATGCAAGATTTTAAACATGCATGTATTTTGTGTTGTCACAAAAGGAAAAAGTAGATTGCTGCCCGGTATAATCTTACTTGTGCTGTAAACATCTAAACACAGCAAAACCCGTATTTGTGGAAGGGAATGGGTAGGCAAAAACAACTCTATAAGGGATTGTAACCCTATGTGAAATTAGAGGTATTTTGAGAAGAGATGAGTGAAAAGGGGAGAACGGGAGCAAACCATGATGCTTACATTAGTTTTTCTCCTTAAAATAGCAGAACAACAAGATCAGCACTGAAACCTCGTAGCGGCACAGTGTTTTTCACTTTTAAGAGTGGACTGCCCACCAGTTTGTCCTCACCTCTACGTAGACACCTACACTGCTTTACTTAGACACCTACACTACCAGTTTTTGAGGGAGGGTGCTGAGACAGTCACCTCGTGGTTCTTTGTGTGCATAATTAGTTATCATTTGTATAAACAATAACTCTATCAACAGATAAATGTTATAATTGTGTTAGTTCCTTTGTATCCACAAAAATATAAGTTATGTATCTACAGTCTGCAGGCCATTCCTGTCTATGGGCAATTCTGGAGATTCTAGAAAAGGATGAGAAAGTTGAGCTTAAAGATAAATGAAAAGTACACAGTCTATTTCTGGGTGGAGAAAGGATGAAGACATGGCAGTTTTAAAATAAGCTATTATTCTGAAGGATGTAGATTGAATTGACTTTATTTTTGCAATGTATGGGTAGAAACATAAACATGCAAAGCGTTCATATCGTACATATTGTTGATACTGGTAAAGGTACTTTTTGTGTTTAACTGCCTGCAATGTTAACAAATAAAATTTATTTACCAAATATATGTTAGATATGGTAAATACAGGAATTCTTGTATGTCTAAGCCAAATTAAACTAATTATTGGTAGTATCACCGTCTTCATTGAGGATATCAGGGACATTGTACTGATGCCTGGTACAAAGGGCTTGCGAAGTTTTGCTAGCTTTTGGAAAAGACTGAAAAATGGTGTTACTGGGTGGTGAGAAGGCGTTAGAACAAACATTTCTCTATCCATCACTGCTCGAGAGGTTTGGCTCTGCAGTCTTCTGAAGCAATGTTCTCTGTCCCCCATGCTTGACCACTGACTTGATTTCCAATCCTCCTGCTAGGTATTAGCCAGCAAAGGACAATGTTTCAAATAATAGTAATCTTTTATTAATTGGTCAACAAAGTAAAATTATTTTTGTGTGGATTATACAGTAATTCACTTGTGTGTCTGTGACAGAACCATTGAGGAAAATTTCTTCCAACGCATATCTGCAAATATTTGTGAAGAACACTGAAGAGAGGCATGCTCTAATGGGAAGGGGCACAATTACTTGCTGTATGCATGCTACTATTTGTTATATTTTGAATGCTGTGAATTTTTTGAACATGGTACCTATGCAGACAGATCTGCCCAGTAAGTGTTGTTCAAGATTTTTTTCCCATCTATTTAAAAATGTGTTCTCTCTCTCTCTCTCTCTCTCTCTTTCTTTTTAATACCCCTCCATGTGAAAGCACAATTAGCAAAAGTGAATATTTAGTATTCATTTATTTCAGGAGCTGTATTTGTATCGTACACTTTTGCCTTTGATTTTCTCCAGTCTCGCATTATGTGGCAGTCTCTTTATGCCTATAATAAATGTTGACAACTCCCAGCTCAGCTCCCATCGAATGCAGGCTGTGACATCACTCAGATTTCTGAGTGCCAGCATGAGATAAGGGCTTGAATGAAAACCAGCTGGCTTAAGGATTGTTTGGAGAAAATGTTACCGAGCCTGGTGAGGGGCAGCAACCAGTCTGAAGGAGGAGCAGCATGTCAGCAGTAACCTTCAGATGCCCAAACCTTCAGCATTCAAAGACAAAGCAAATATAGTTTTGGCTTCTCTCGGAGGTAATTCTGATAAAAAGCTGTTGCTCAGCCAGTGAGAAGTGGTGCTTGCTTCTTTCCAACATGATGGTGCCGCAGTGATCCAGGTGTTCAGCTGCTGCTCCTGTATGTTTGGATGAAGAGGAGCACGGTGAGCTCCAGCTTATTGCAAACAGAATTCCAGCTGCATCACTCATCCCATTGGGCACAGCAGCTTGCTGTAGCCTCTGGGCTAGCTGTAAACTTGGCTTTTTCTCTACTTTCTCCCTGTTCCTTGAAGAAAGGACAAAGTTTTCAGGCAGATAAGCTGGGCAGTTGTACAGTTGACCACTCAGGAAAATTGATGTTTCCTTTCTCTGCTGTACCAATCTTGCATTTCCCCAATTAACCTGTGTGAACTGCTGTTCACCTTTAATTTCCCTTCAGTTTCCCCAACAGTAGAATTTTTCTTCTTGAACCAAAATTTCTTCTTGAAATAAAGCAAAGCAACGCTCTCAAAGCAAGAGCAGCAGAGGCCAGTGGTGTCGGCATGCTGACATTGCTGCACGGTGGAGATGAGTGGTGCTTTCTCGTTATCTCATCGCTCCCCATCTGCCAGCATCCATTTGTAGGTTTCTTTGTTGTTGTTGTTGTTGTTGTTTTTTCCTTTTTGCCTTGTGTTCACTTTGCAAGCTTTCTGGGAGAGGTCATTTAATTGTTCTGTATTCATACAGCACTTAGCACACCGAGTCCTTTCCAGAGGGGGCGACAGACATTTAGTAATGCCAGCAACCTTTGGGAATGACCCTATGCAGCAGTTTACTTCTGATGGGGTCATTTTGCAGGCAGTTCTCTTACAAGTAATTATTTTTATCCCACTGCAGGATTTGATGTTCTGGTTTTACCTCTTTCTCCTTCCCCCTTCCCCCTGGTGGAAAGCCTGCTCTGTTTTGGTTGAGTTTTCTCATCCAGAGAGAAGTCCATAGTCTTGTGCAGGCTGGGGGATGACCTGCTGGGGAGGAGCTCTGCAGAGAAGGACCTGGGGGTCCTGGTGGACAACAGAAGTGTGTCCTGGTGGCCGAGAAGGCCGATGGGATCCTGGGGTGCATTAGAAGGAGCATGGCCAGCAGGTCAAGGGAGGTGATCCTCCCCCTCTACTCTGCCCTGGTCAGGCCTCACCTGGAGCACTATGTCCAGTTCTGAGCCCCCCAGCACAAAAAAGACAGGGGTCTCCTGGAAAGAGTCCAGCGGAGGGCCACAAAGATGATACAGGGCCTGGAGCATCTTCCCTAGGAGGAAAGGCTGAGAGACCTGGGTCTGTTCAGCCTTGAGAAGACTGGGAGGGGATCTTACCAATGTTGACAAATATCTTAAGTGTGGGAGACAGAGGGATTTGGCCAACCTCTTTTCAGTGGTTTGTGGGGACAGGACAAGCAGCAATGGCCACAAAATGTAGCACAGGAAGTTCCGCACCGACATGCGAAAGAACTTCTTCGGGGTGAGGGTGACGGAGCACTGGAACAGGCTGTCCAGGGAGGTTGTGGAGTCTCCTTCTCTGGAGATATTCAAGGCCTGTCTGGACGCCTACCTGGGCAACCTGCTCTAGGGAACCTGCTTTGGCAGGGGGTTGATGATCTCTGAGGTCCCTTCCAACCCCTACAGTTCTGTGATCCTGTGAAATAGTCCCAGGCAGCAGCTACCCTGTTTCTCTGCCATAAGTACGTCATGCCTCTAGCAAAAGCAGCCCTCCCACTTAAAGAAAAACAAAGGTAGATAGTCCTCTCACAGAATCACAGAATCATCTAGGTTGGAAGAGACCTCCAAGATCATCTAGTCCAACCTCTCTATCTATTGTGGAAAGGAAAATGAGCTTACTGATGATATAGGACACCCTTTTTAATAAATAAAGTTGAGATGTTAAACTCTTTGTGAAAAAATGCTTAGATGTTGCCCTTCTTTGCCAGTACAGACACCTGCTTATGGTAGGTGCAGGCCAGTGTTGATGTCTGAGCGTACCATAGTTACCAGAGCTCATCTTAGTTTATAACCCCAGAATATTTGTCATTGGTACTGCAGTGTGCTTTATTTTACAATGAAATATTTTAGTGAAGAACACACTTAACTGTCTAGTATTAGATTTGAGAATCTGTCAGTTCAGATTTGATAATAGTTTACTGGTTATCTCCAGTACTCCATCTTACGTTAAGTACTGTGCACTTCTTATAACACCCTGATAATCTGGGTAGTTTGCCAGAGAGTGCTAATTACAACAGCAGTTGCAGAAGTACCATCAGTCTTCTCAGAGTTGAAGCGAGGTGTGGATCAGTTGTCAGCCCTGTGAAGAGAGCCAGGCTCTCCCCTCTGCAGGAGCCACAGAGCTGCCGAAACCCTGATGGTCACCATGCCATGGTGATAACAGCATCCAGTTTTGGGTGATGCAGGCAGGTGGGGAGAGTCCAAAGCTGAGGCTCAGATGGAGAGGAAAAGGTAAAATTATAAACAAAATTGTAATTGTAAAAAATGTATTATGTTTATTGTAGAAATAGAAAATGAAATGGCAACTTAGCTTTAAGAGATCACCATTGCCGAAGTTCTGTTTCAAGATGTGTGTTAGCATCTCTGTACAGTCTTGGAAATAAGATATTACAGGTTCATGTCATTGTTGGAGGCACTGTTATGAGGGGCAGTGTAGCTGCATGTGTGTAGTGCAGTCATGCTGCTGCATTTACAGATATTCCTCTCTTGGCAAGGATCCCCAGACAGGCTTTTGTCTGAGTAAATCAAACTGGATCTTTTAGACAGAGCTTACTTGGGTTAATCCTGGATGTTTCTCTTGATGGAATAACTAAATTCTGGGATGGAACTAAGAGAAATACATTCAAACATAATTTTAAATGTAAAATTCATTGAAATGGCAACATTCAGGAAGAGAATGGGAATTAGCACTAGAAGACCAATGCAAAAAATGTGCGATGCCTAGGAAAGTGAAGGAAGAAAGCAAAAAGGCATTAGCTAAAAGAAAAAAAATAAAGCAGATTGCACATCACCCTCTGAGCAATGTAAGACTGAATAAAAAGCCAGGAAGAGTGAAGACAAAAGAAGCAATCAGTAGGGAAAAACAGGCAGAAGCACAAGGAAGATTTGAGATGAATAGGGGAGTTTTATCATGCTGCTGCTATATGCTGCTGTTAACTTCTACTATATTGGCATGGGAAATATTCTGAACAAATAAGAATGGGGGTTGTATCTTATTAAAGGTTTCTTTATATGAGATAGCAGACCTTTGAATTTTTGAGGGATTGTTTTACATCCTACATTTTGCCAACTTTTAAACTTTTTTATTATTAACCAGCCACGGTTTGGCTGGCCTGTGTGCGAGTTAGCGGTTGCCATCCAGCTGATTTTACTTTTTTAATATCGTTTGAAACACTCCAAATCACAAAAGGTGGGCTATGACAAAACAACAGCAATCAGATTGTAATTGATGAGAAGGCAGATGTAACAAGAAGAGCCATATTTCCTTTGTGCAGAGATATTTTGAATAGAAATGAACAGAACAAAGACAGCATCATCCTGCTGGTCACTGAGTCACCTGCTGACGAATATAACTCTGTCACACCTTAAAAAAATAAAAAGAGGTTTAAAAAATAGTAGATGAGTGAGCAACTAAATTATCTGATCCTAGTCCATACAGTAATCTGGTGGCACTTGCATCTGATAAACATGGTATGAAGTTTCTCTAGGAGTGGTTTTCTCCAAACATTGCAGGCCATCTCTGAGGAAGTGACCCAAATGATGTTTATATGGCCAGGGCAATCAGTGCAAAAAAGTGGGAACGTGTATACGGATTACCCCTCGCCTGGATTTCTCCCTCAAAGAAAGGAAAAGGTTGTTTGTGGACAATTCTGCTTGCAAAGAATTTTGCTTTTCCCTTGAAATGGAACTAGAATTGCCCCATAAGTCAGGCATCTGCTCATTTCATTCTTCTTCTGCTTTGTATTTTTGTAAATCTCCATCTTTTATTTGCCTTTTTCTTCTCTTCTTATAAATGAAGCCTTGCACTAAGCACAAAGAATTTGGAAGTGCATGTCCTCAGGCAAGAAGACCTTTCCTTTGTGTCAATGAAACTCTTAGAGAAATTTCATTTGCGGGATGTTTTTTCTCCTATCAATTTCACTGTTCCTGCCAATCTTGGATTAATTTATGTTGGCTACTTCCAGAAGAAAAGGACTTTTATTCCAGTGCTATTTCTAGCATCCTCCTTAGCAGACCAACAAAGGCTGTGCAATAAGGATACACAGCCACAGTCCTCAATTGGCTGAAGCAGAATATTTTGCAGAACAGTAAATCATCTGTCTTGCACGTTGTGAGGGCAGTCATCTTCCATCACCTGGGCTGTCAGGTCTGGATGCAGTTTTCATTCAAGGTTGCTATTTCTAAAAGGACCTTTGGGAAGAACTGACTTTGTCTGAAAGCTGATGCCTGTTGCCCTGTAATTGCTACTTCATTAAAATATTTCAGTTCAAATTCTTGTATGCCACTAAGTTCTCTGGATGCCTGTCATGGAGAGTCTCAAATGTAAATTTTTGTTCAATGTGACATTTTTGAGCAAAATCCCAGTTGCAAGATTTAAATTATAGTTGTCAGGAAGACTGGTTTTCTCTGGAGACCTTAACAAGGCTTCTGATAACAGAATTTCAGCCTTATTCTCACTTGAATTTTACACAATTCTCTTATTTTGTCAGAAGAAATCTTTCATTCTGATTTCCACGTAACATGTTCTAATAAGGAACAGTAAGTATTTGCCAGATAATCTGATCAGTAAAACCTACTGGGTGAAACGTGAATATAAACCAAAGAGAGAGTTTGTTTAGTTTCTGAGAGTTTGTTTAGACATTACAGTCCACAAGCAGAATACAGATGATCATAAAACTGCTTATTTAACACCAAAAAAAAGCAAAACCCAACAAACAAACAAACAAAACAGAAGGCAGAATCAAAGTTATTCTGTGCATTTTTGTAATGCATTTTTGCTGTTCATTTGCTTAGACAATACTGGTAGAATGCTTATCTGAAAATGCTGTAAGTGAATTACCTTTCTCTACATAAGAAAACTCAGGGAATATTATGCTGTTTGATATTTACTACATTATTAACATAGAACCCTGAAGATTGCCCTACACAAATCTTGTGCAGACTGCCATTTGTTTTTACCAGCTGACTGCGCCTGAGTGATAAAAAGTGTGTATAAAAACAATTTCTGTGTAAAACACAATTCATTTTATGAATAAGGTGATGGCATAGCCATCTTCATTCTTCATTGTTCAGGCTCAAACAATTGGACTTTTTCTTTTTTTCCCTGAGTCCATAAATTTAAATGTTCAACTTCTCTGGATTTCTACATACATTGCTCTATATTTTAAGTACTTGGTAGTGTTTAAAGAAAGAAAGAAGAAGAAAAAAAAATAGTGAGCAATAACTGGTGTGTCATTTACTGGAAGTCTTGAAAGGGTACTTTTTTCTTCCCCAGCCTAGTAATGGCTGAATCATAGAAAATTCCTGAAAGAGAAAACATTTTATCCATTAACAGCAAGCTTTTTTATTGGCATATGAATACAAGAAAACATAGAATTGTTTCACCAAATAGTGGGAAAACCAGGAAATTTTGTGGTAGCCAGCCTCTAGCATGATAGAACTTATTTGTATTACTATTATGTTTTAAAAGCTCATTTGTGGAGCAAGACAGTGCTGTGCTGTGTGGTGTAGAACTATAGAGCAACAGGATAGCTGTTTTTTCAAGAGATTACAATTAAAATTTAGGATAAAGTAATAGCCAAATAGAGAGCAAGTAATAAAGGAGAGCAAGCTAATAAAGGAAAATTGTCTAAAAATATGAAGAATAATTGGATGAAGTGGGATAAATAGGCTATAATGCATTGATTTAACAAAGAAAAATCAAGCTGTAGATCAACCAGATACTATTCTTTGAATAAATAACTGTTTTTACTAAAATGAGAAAAAGCTGAAAATTTAATTTATCTGGATATCACCTGTGTTTTGATTTTTGTTCACATGAAAAAATTTTAATTGAGCTTCAGTTCAAGGGTAGGTGGCATTGATCAAGAACCATAAGGTAAGTCAAGGTCTAAGCAAAGATGATGTGACAGAAAGCTGTGAGAAAAGATACTGCACTGGAAAGAGTAATTAATCTTGCCTTATTTAGCATTCTTGTTGGAGACCTTAGTGCCAAAGGTTTCATTTTGCCAATAAAATTGAAACAAAATTAGGATTTATTGTCACGGGCAATAAATACAGGCTGTAAATGAGAAGGCAGTTCCTAACCTCTGGAAGAGGATGGCTGTAGAGCACAATATAAGGTGGAGCTTAACTGGTTTTATGAACTGTGTTGTGTTTCCCTGCAGTAGCATGGGATTGATTTAGGAGTTTTATGCTAGTCCTTTCTTTTAGATTAATCTCAAGGTTAGAAATGGTACTCACAGGTCTTTAATGCCTGATTGTGAAAATGATGGAGCAGCCTTTAGCTATTGAGTTAACTTGTACTGAGTTCATATCACTGAATAATGTAAGTTAGGAGGAAGATGTAGAGGCCATTTGGTCCACCTTGCTGTTCCAAGTAGAGTTACCTTCAAAGATAGATTGGGTTGCTCAGGGTTTAGTCCAGTTGAGATTTTAAGGTGTCTAAGAATGGGTGTTCCTTGGCCCCTCCGGGCAACCTCTTTTGGGGCTTAAACATTCTTATGGTGGAGAGGTTTTCCCCCTTATTTTAATTGAAATTTTACTTCTTGCAACTTGTGATAATTGCTTCTGGTCCTTTCAATATGGGAAGAGATTTACGGAGTTAGTAACCCTCCCTAGGTTGTGGACAATACTGATGAAATCCCCTGTAACATTGTCTTTTCCAGGCTACAATACCCACCTGTCTCAGCCTCTTCTCGTATGCTTTACTCCTTTCATCACAATAATGGCCTCGTGATGGACTCCCACCAGTTCTTCCAGTCTCTCTCTTGTACTGGGGTCCCCAGACTGGAGACATTCTCCAGAGGCAGCCTCATAATGGCTTACTTTTGGCTTTTCCTACACTTCTGCTCATGCAGTCCAGTGTGCAGTTGGTCTCTACTGGTTCAGGAGCAAGCTGATGATTTGTATTCATGCTGTCCACCAGGACTCTCAGGTCCTTTTCTGTTTTAAAGCAGTGTTAGAGCTCAAAGAGGATAACTTCCTACAGTAAGATGCAGCAGGCTAGCTACATTTCAGTTTTGATTTTCATCACTATTATTATTGTTGTAAATGTGCACCTGATACAATGGAGCAGAAGCAACATGGGAAATCCCAGGGCCCTGCCATCATACCAATTTATGTGTAATTAATCTTTCTTATGGAAACATATTCTGCTCAACACCCACCCACCGGAGCCCTGTGTCCTGCCATTGGCTGCGGGTTGTATAACCCGATGTGTTTCTGTTTGTTTGGTACATAACATTGATTTCCAGTAAGATAGCACAAGGATGGATCTAAGATTAGTTCTGTATTCAAGCTATCATTAGGTTAATTTTATGTTAAATTATGGAATTAATACACACTTAAATAAAAGTAATTATTCTTCCTCATATCTTCACTCAATTCCTTTAATTAAGAAATAATGCCCTAGTTTTTCTTCAGTTTGCTTTTGTGAGTAGTGTTTGCCAAGCGCTGGGCTTTACTACTGTACCCTTTACATTACTAGTGTACCCTTTTGAAGTGTTGCTCAAGTGCTCATCACTAGGGCACATCAGTGTTAAAGTTTTCTTGAGTTTTCTTCCTTACTGCATGTCATGTTCAAAAGAGAGCTGGTCCCCTCCTTCTGTCTTTCCACAAGAGGATCCGTGCGTGGCATGGAAGATGATCTTGGCAGTACGCTCTTATGGAAGAGTCTGGAAGTTAGCAAAAAACAGTTTCAGCTCCTTAACAATCTAAAAGATAGCTCCAGGTTTTGTTCTCATTGCCCTGAAAAACAACCCCACTCTTCACCCCCTGTACCAGAGATATGTTGCTGTTCATCCTGTTCCTAAACTGTAACACAGACCTCCACAGGGTGCTTCTGGTGAGTGTTAGGAGAATGGATGAACACCTACCTTTGTTTCCTTTCTCTTTTCCAAGGGTTTTCAAGTATTATCCACATATGAATGCTCTCATGAAAGGTGTGGAAAAGATATTTAAAAAGCTTTTGCAGAGGAGGAACAAATATAAAGTAGTGAAATGACATTTCCAAGGTTACAAAGTCAGAGAGCTGGGATTAAAATTTAGATTTTTGATCTTCGCCTTGAGTTCAAATGACGAACTCTGAGGGACAGAGAACATAAATTGTATGTAGTTGCTATCCTTGCACATAGAATAATTGGTCTGAATAGTGTGAGCTGCCGGGGATTTAAAACTTGGCAGCTTAATTAGTTGCGACAAGGAAATGATAAATATGAAAGTGATCTTCACCCAGAGGCAACAAAGGAAAACAGACAGCTGATATGGAAAGTGTTTGTTTGAAGCATTTAAACCCAAAGACCATTCTCTATCCATCCTCTACTAGGTGTTCACAAGTAACGGTGATTATTTCAGAGATAAGTTAAGCACAGTTTCAAAAGGAACTCAAAAATATCCAGCACAGAATCTTTAAAAAAATCCGTTATTTCTTGGTTTTGTGTCAGAAATTTTCACACAATTTTATCTTAAGCTTTGTTTTATATATACTTTCCAGTAGCTTCACTGGACTTTTAATTCAAAGTATTTTTTAATTTTATATGTAGCGTAGAGTAGTAAATGATGAATATTGAACTGTGTACATGGTATAAAGAGTAAGTTCTCTCCCCTATGGGTAAGCAAGTCATATATAAGAACATTTAAAAAGTTGTCTATATAAATTTAAAGAAGAATTTTCCTGCAGAATAGAAGTATACAGCGTATAATGTGCTCCAGAGGTTATTAGACAAGTTTATTGCCCAACATATGGTTCATAGATTAGAAGGTAACTGTTCTGCACTGTAGAGAATCTTGGTCTTTATTACATTAGTTTTCACCATGCTTTATATAGCTTTAATAATGTCGGTGTGGTACTTAATTGCCACATCTCATTCTGAAGAAAAGAGCAATGTGTTTGTCCTATTAAATAGGTAGCACATTCACAACCAGTGCCTTGCTTTCGTTGTGCAGGCTATGTAGAAATATCCTTTCCCAAAATAGCCATTCAGTGTTTTTCTAAGTGCAGTTTTATTTTTCACAGTACATTAGAAACGAGGCCTATTTCCTAGCTTCTTTAACTTTTTCATTGCGTCCTCAGAGTAATGCTGGTTATACTTAGCATTTATGAATGGCTGCTGGTGGAGAAGTCGCAAACCTCACAGCAGTAGGGAAACATAGCTGCACCCACATAACAATTAAGAAAGCACAATTTAAGAGCTAAACCCATGGTGGAATGAGTAAATTCAATTTCCTCAGGTAAAATATCTGGGTTCTGCACATCAAAGGTAAGAGGACCGTAGGGTCTGTGCAGGGGATCTGCCAAAGTCAGTGGCTTGCGCAGAGGACCAACAAGCCATGCTGTAGCAGATGGCAAGGGGACGAATAGCTCCCTCCAGAGTGGGGTGATACCTGCCTCCTCTTGTAGTTTTCAGCCATGAATTTCCTTCTAGAATGAGGTGTCTGACCTGGGGCAGGTCTTTCTCAAAAGAGGTCAGCAAGGTTGCTTTAAGGTGCAGTAGGGCTTGGTGATTTGGGCACAGAATACACCAGATGGTGCAAGTTTTTTTAAAATAAGCTCAGCTTGAGAGAGCAATTTTCTAGAGATTTCCTAGACAAGCTTGTTCCGGGTCTTCCCAGCTGGTGATGTTACGTTTTGTATAAAACTTTTTGGCTTGGGAGATAGAATCCAGTTCTTCTCACCTCTGCTATGAGCAGAGCATCTCCATGGAGCCACGGGCAGGTCTGGAGCGAAGCAGCATGGGTGGGAAGAGGTTTAACCAAAATCTCGGGTTAGAGCAGCAGAATGACATTTTGTTTATTGGCAGAAAAGCAGAACTCTTACTTGGGATGCTTGCAGACTGCTTTGCAGTAAGTGAGAGGTAAAGAACGAGGCTGTCTGGGCCTGGCTCTTGAAGAGGAAATTTTAAAAGCAGCAGCTGGATGATGCATTCAGGTGGATTAATCATTCAGACATCAGAAGTCAAAACCTTTGGTTTTCTGATTGTCATTTATGTGCTATGTTAGTGTTATTTCAATTGTTAATGTTATTTCAGTGGTTTTATCCATCCTGAACATGGAAGGAAAAAAGTCTGTGTATATTGGTGATGTCACTCTAAGGAATTTTCTTGGGGTCTGCCATGATTTTTCCTTTCTCTGCTGGAACAGATGGGATGAAAGACAACAGAAAAGACTGTGTGATAGAAGCAGACACTGCCAAATTAATATTCACACTGCACACATTTAAGTTTGCTGTGCAATTAATTTTGTTTTCTGAGGAAGGAGAAAATACAAGTCTGTTGAGATCTAGACTATGTGTAGCGTATGTCTGAAATATATTACAGATGTAATATTTGATTGTATGAATATTAAAACCCGGGACTGGATTTAGAAATCTCAATTAAAGCACCACGAGTGGCATGAATGTTAAAGGTGCTGAACAGTTGCAATTTCATGGTATTTGGTGCTAGAAACCTCCAAACATAAAAATTCCTGAATGCAGATGTAGAATGGTCAGCAGAGGTTGTTGGCTTTGGATATTTTTGCCAAAACCTGTATACCAAAAAAGGATCTCATCTGCCACCATGAGCGATGAGCTCAGATGGTGTCACAGCAGAATTACTCTTTTTGGTTTGTTTTTTAAACAGTCCTGAAATGACTGTTGATAATATGGGTGCATCTGTGTGTTTGAGCCCAGGGAAGACTTTTGTGCCAGTTATTTCCCAGAATTTATTTTTTTCTTACATAGGACATATGCTCAGAATTGTTACTAGTAAGGGCAGCGTGCCCAGTAGTGAGTGCAGCTATGGTGCTCTCATACGCACATATGCATGCTGTTACTCCTCATTGCTCAGCGTGGAGTTTTCCCTGAATGGCTGTGGGATGGGTGCCAATAAATTTTTTATGTTTTATTGAGTGGTGCTGTAATAGACTAATTCAGAATGAGAAGAAAATGTGCACTTACTGTAAAGTTCTCAAAGTAGGTTTCTGCCATTTATTCCAACATCACCGGAGGTGTGTGTTAGGGTGACCACAGTGGCTTTAAGAGCTCCTCCCTAGCGACACAGCAATGCTGGATGCTTGGGAGCTCCTTTCATCTTTTCCTCCTGATCCAAAGAAACCCAAAGCCTCTACAGTAAAGTTAGACTTTCCATGGCTGTCTAGATGAGCTGTCTTAATGGCTCCATGCTCAAGAGCAGCATTGTCTCCAGCCAACTGTCCCTGATAGTTGTGATGTTGGGACACGGAGGAAGGAAGCTGAAGGGCGCTTGCTGGCTTCATCAGTTTTAAAATTGATGCTGGTATCAAATTCAGCGACCTAAGAAAGAAAGGAGGCTTAATACAGCACTAAATGACTGATTTCTACAAAAGAGACAAGACTTCGATTTAAAAGTTCTTAGGAAATTTGTGTTAGATGGTCAGTCAGATTCTCACAATAAATAAATATATAGCTTGCTATTCACAAAGGCTTTATTATGTCCATCTTGAGTTTTTCTTGCTGATTGGAAGATATTGCAATGACCTATTGATTATTTTAGACCAATTTTGTGAATGCTTAGTAAGAATTCATTGCAATCATTCTCGTGGGCTGAGTTCTAAAAATGTTAAGCTGTGCAAGATGAACATTATTAATGCAACAGCTTTTAATTAGAATTCAAAAGGACAGAATATTAATAAGATTTCACATATGAACTAATACTTGTAGTGTCACTGGAATACTATTTTTTTTATGCCATAGACAAATTATTTTGATCATTTGTGTGATTTCAATATGGAAATAGATTACCACATATGGAAGACTGAGGTTTTTAATAAAGACATTTACAGATTTGGGGAGATTTACAAAGACACCTTGCTTCTGTTGTTGTATGAATATTTCAAACTATGAATTTTTAGATTCATAATGTTGAGTTTTAAAACACGTGCAAGATGAAACACTCAGAAATGAGATGGCAGAAATAATTGACTCTGTGCAAGGAGTGGGTTGGAAGGATGGTAAGAGAGCAGGATCCTGACAGAGCTTCTGGGAGGTAGGAGAAGTGGCAGGAGTTGGCCTGAGCGTTGTGGCAGCAGGATACGTGGGCAGAAAGCAGGAATCAGTCACAGAGTAAATGGGCTTGAACCAGAGGGTAATGTGAAATAATGTGATCCCATCTGTAAAGATTGCATCATATTTCATTACACCATAAAAAGCTGAATTAATGGCAAAATGCAGTTTTGTGGCTGGAAGATTCATTTATTTAATGTGTATTCTCCAGCTTATAAGTACATACCACCCGCCTTCGCTGTGTGGGTGCAGCAACATCTATGGAGTGTGCAGTACTGTGTTCTGTGAGTAATTGGCAGAAGATGGTAGATATGTCATTTGTGAGCTCCTAGCTCTACCTAATTACTCTGCATCAGCTGCATTCTCCCAAGTAGCAATGCCGTGCTTGTGTCCTTCTACAAGAAGACACTTGTATGCATATTACTGAGTTTGTTGTGGAGGGAAATACTGGGGCTGATGTCCTGTATCTCAGCCAAAGAAAGCGCTATTTTTAAGCTGACATTGTTCTCCTGTGTATATATTGAAGTTATGATTGTAAATACCTTGTTGTAATTAGAAAAAAAAAATGGAAATAAAGTTCAGCTACTCCAGCTTCTATCTACCAGGTAGGTGACAGTATGGTACCATTACTGCCATACTTAGGGCAGTCATGTCAGTGCTGTCTAATAAAATGTGAAATGGTTTCCACAGGAAGCTCCACCAGCTGAGGTTACTCAGAGCCACCCCAGGTAAAACACCACAGAGTACATGGAAGGAATCTGACCCTGCTAGGAGGTGAATTAAAGGATAAGAGGTGCAGCATTTTGAAGATGTGCTATCTGAAAAGAAGCACTGTGAAAGTGGAGTAGCACTTTGCCATGCTAATCCCCTTTTTTCTTAACTGAAAAATGACTGAAAGGTCAGATTCTATAAGGAACATTAAAATTACGTATTTTTTAACACTTTGTGGTGCATTTATTAATAGACTATTTTCCTTCTGCGTGACTGGAAGGGAAGTTGGTACATTTAGCACAATTCTGTTCAGCTACAAAACCATGGATCAAAAGCTAGGGTTAAATTGTGGTGTCATCTTTTTATTATTCGTAAGAAAAATAAATGTAAATAGTACAATTTTCCCTAAAGATGAATGAATATTTAGCACAGAAGCCTGCTGTTTCCTGAGGAAACACCCATGAACTGGGTTCAAAAAAAGACTGTTTTTTTCTTTTTCATTACCTTTCAAGCTCCCACTGTTCCCAGCTTGTTAACTCCTGCCTCTCCAAGCTATAGTAGTAGGCCCTTTGTTTGCCACTGGGTTTGGCTTAAACAAGGGAGCTAGCTTGATTTTTCTTTTTTTTTCTTTTTTTTTTTTTTTTTTTTTTTTTTCATATATATTGTTAATGCTATGTACATTTAGCAAGTCTATTGATTTTAATGAGGACTGATTTGTGTTTCTGGATCCCAGACACCTTATGGCAGGCACTAGTGCTTTCCAGCATTAGAATATGCTACAATATTAAACATAATTTAAATTGAATCGAAGTTATCAGAATAAATGAGTAATTGAATGAGGTAGTTTTTGTGAAATACCTGGGGGATTTTAATTCCCTGCTTTTGTACTTATTAATTTGCAAAGAGCACTTATCTGCAGTGAGACTCTGGAGTGTCATTATTCTGGTCCGGGTAGCACTAGGGGATGACTGCAAATACTCATCTGTCTTTCTCCTCTTCCCAAAAGCCTTGGTGGTCTACATTTATGAAATAGGGATGATAGTGGTGATTCTCTTCCATAAAGGTTCTGTTGAAGTTAGGCACTTACACGTTGAGTGAAAATACCAAAGACAAGATGAAAATGTTGACATTTTACTTTTCATTGCAGTACTAAGCTGTAGGTGTTACAGAGTGCAGCCTATTCGTTCTATTCTGGAAACTGTGTCTGTATTTTGGGAAGAGGAGGAGGGTCAAGACTTTGTTGCTCCTGGTGCTTTCATTTAATTTCGAGCACTGCCTGTGCTGGAAACCCTTCAGTTTAACTCTGTTGTTAAATTCAACCCATTTCTTTAATGGTTTTGACTACAGGGTTCTGTCCTCAAATTTACAGAGTACTCTGTCAATTACAGACTTAAGTTGAGGGTCGGTATTTATTTATTTTTTTCCTTTTAAATAGTAGTCTGAAATCCTCCTTGTATCTTACCATTTTTCTGTTATGAAGAAGAAAACAATTTCCCTCCTTGTAGTTTCTCATGTGAGACTGGTGAAGTCTGTGCAAGACCCGCATAAAAGAGGGTGATAACTGAGTTTAAAAAGTGATGTGGCTGTGTGCAGAGATGCATCTGGTGCAGCAGGGTGGATAAGCATAAAAATGGAAACGGGTTTTTCCCAATCTCACACCAGATACTGCAACAGTATTTTAAAATGACCCAATAGCTGTGTGACAGAATCCCATTAAATTAGGAAAGTGAATACTTTGTGTATCTTGGTGATCTTAAGCCTCCGAAGGCATTTTTAATCCCTGTCAAACACTGGTACTTTCACTTTGCTTAATAGCTATATAATTTAGTCTCTTTACACACCAATTTTGTTTTTTAAATCCAGTGGTTTTTTTTTTAACATAATTAAATGGTAATCCTTAAAACCTTTACGTGTCTTGCCTGTGCATAACGTGTGGTGAATCAGAGAACCTAATGGATGATGTATAGAGTTTTCTATCAAACAGGACCAAATTTTAAGGATTTTTATCGTCAAAATTAACTGTTTTTTAATAAAAGACAGTCGCTTTGTCATTTCATTCTATGCTGAAAGCGTTTGTAACACAGTGCATTATTACTGCTAAATGGGGAATTCAAAGATGTAATTACAATACGTAAGAATACAATGGCACTCCCCCAGCTTGCCTCCCAGGCACTGTTCTTGCAAATCAAGTACAGACTTTTGGAAAATACAGCAGGCTTTTCCTTTGAGCACTCTTAAACTCTTACGTCTTACATCGGCATCCTGTAAGTCAGAAGAATCTGCTATGAATTGGAAGACTTCAGTACAATTTCAGGATCTGATTCTTAGATATTTTGCCTTTTAAAACTGAGAGTAAAGGATGCCCGTGTGTTTCCAGCAGTCCTGTATCATAGCTTAAGTCCAGTTGCCTTTGGGGCTAAAGAGCTGGAAGGGTCTTACTGACATAGAATCGTAGAGTCATTTAGGTTGGAAAAAATACTCAAGATCACCAAGTCCAGCCATCAACCTGACATACTGAGTCCCATCACTAAACCACGTCCCTTGCTGCCACATCCACATCTCTTAAATACCTCCAGGGATGGGGACTCCACCACTCACCATGGCAGCCTCTTCCAATGCTTGACCACCGTCCTTGTGAGGTGTGGTCAAGCACTTTTATAATCAATGCACTGACACTCAGTGCATTGTCTATAAAAGACTTTTTGTTTCTTAACTGTCATACATGCACATCTCATCTCTGCCACAAGAGATGTCAGCGACGTGCACAGAACAGCCAAGTGCTGTAATTGATTGAAATGATTGCTAAGCAACTTTTGGAAGACAACAATAGATATATGACAAAATGTCCTCTGCTGCCCTGCTGAAGTGATTGATTCATCATGGGAGGATGTGTTGTGTTTGAGAATAATAAGTTTGTATACGTAGGTATATAATTGTGTGTCAAACAATATATATTCAAATTTGCAATATTTTCTTGTGTAAATATCATTGTTCATATTCTCTGTGATTTTCAAATGCAGAAGATGCAACTAGATTTACTACTGGTTATGAGACATGGTAGCTTTTATTATTTTAGAGGACAGCAGTGTCTTGCAGGAGGTACTGGCAAATGAAACGGCATTGTGCAGAGCAGAACCTAGAGATAAGTTAATGCTGTTATTTTGGGTGCTGCCAGCCTGCAGTACAGCACAAGTGTGGGTCGTGAGGTACTTTTTCAAAATAGGAATTGAAGGAAGATAGTGTACATGCTAAAGAGGGAAGCAATCAAGTTATGTCATTTCATGCAAGAGGTTTTCAGCATAATTTTAAAAAATCAACTAAGAAGATGAGTAAAAAGTTTACAATCAAGTTGGATCAGAGGAGAGCAGAGATTGTGAGGGAATCATACAAGACCTGACAGAACTGCTGTGGGTGGGCAGACTCACCCCTTCTGTCACTATATAGCCCACCATATGGGCTGCCAAGGGGTTGTTGAGGTTTTTCAGTATTCCCTTTTTCAACTTAAGAGGTGATGTTTTGATGCTTCAATAATTAAATGGCTTTTCCTTGTGACTTTGTGCCATGATCTGAACTATTTGGTATACTAATATTATGGTTGTTGAATTAGGAATACACTAATGACAAGTAAGAGTACAGCAACAACAACAAAAAAAAAACACTGGTGGACAGTGTCAACAGGAAGAAGACGAGAATATCAAATGGGAGGAGCAGAAAACCAGAGTATTGCCTCTCAACAGCTACACTGTAGAAACTAGAATCAGTTTAATAGCAGAGTGCAAGGTTAGAAGACGTCAGGTCTAAGAAGATTTTTGTAGAAATCTGGATATCACCCGTTGGAAATGGAGAGGAGAGGCTTGCTCTTTTAGTCATCATTCTGTCGTCCTACTGCTGTGTTGGTATTGCTAAATGTCTATATTGGGAGAGTTGATCCAAGAGGTATTAGGAAGCATTGCTATAACCATGTAACAGTGCTTCTTGCTATATGTTTATTGACATCCTCATTTAAAAAAAAATAAAAGTAAAAAAAAATGGTGCAATATGGAGCTAAAAGGGTGTTCAGGAAAACTGGAGGACTCATTTTCCAAAAGGAGACTAAGTAGCTCACTTAGCCTAGCAGAAAGATGTTTGAGAAATTATGATTGCTCTTTAAAATCAGAGAATAAACATCTCAGAGGAAGAAAAACTATTGATTTTTTTATGATAATCTTGGCAAATGAATGAATGTATGTGTGACCTTGCCATGAAAAAAATTGTTTGTGAGTTAGAAGAAGTTTTTATCAACCAAAGATTTGAGATGTCTCAAACCTCTTTTCATTAGGATTATCAGGGACAGGAAAAGGTTAACTTATTTTAAGATGGAACAGTTTTATTTCATTAAAAGCTATTATTGTGAGGTGGTTCGCTGTACATTCACGGGGTTCAATGACCAAAGAGGTCTCTTACAGGCATGTCACTTTGTTCTTTTGAAATGTGTGACATAAAAAAAACACCTTGCTTACAGAAAGTAAGTGCTTTAATGACTATAAGAGAAGTGTTTGATAATGTTGGATAGTTGTATATCTCATTTTGATAAATAAACAAAGGAGGAAATAATCTTTTTCCCAACTTAGATGAGTTTGTGTAACCAAAATAAGCCATTGATCTGTTGCACAGAAAAGACCACAGGGAAATTACTTTTTAAGGAATATAAAGGCTGTAAACTGATTAACACAGCAGTCCTGGGAATGGTGATGAATCAAAGTGATGAAATGGATTTTTACAGCCTTTGTGATCAGCTTTATTATATGCCTAATGTCAAAGATGAGGTTAGAACTTATCCTTTCTGTGACTTTCCATTTTCATTATTCATAACCAATGAAAATTCAGCATCCAAAACATTTCATCTGACAAAGGCAATTCCCACTGAAAGCTGTGTCTGTGTTCATGTATTTTGTAATATCAGTGTTACTGTTGATATTAATATTACTAGCTTTATTAGAGGAGTGCAGAAAGGAGCCAATCAAACCAGTGTCTAATTGCACAAAGCAATGTGTCAAAATCACAGAATAGTTGAGCCTGGAAGGGAACTCAGGAGGTCATCTGGTCCAACCCCCTGCTCCAGCAGGGACATTTAAAAGGCAAGGTAAGGGATTAGACAGACATGATAGGAAATGTAGACAGGGAAGTAGCAGAGTTTGAATAACTACCTGTGGTGGTTTTACCGTGCTAGGCAGCTGAACACCGCAACCACTCTCTCACTCCCCCTCCTCAGATGAGGAGGGGAAGAAGTAAAGGAAAGAACAACTCACGGGTTGAGATAAGGATAATTTAATTAAAGAGAAAAAATATTATTAAGGAAATATTATTATTAATTAAACAATTCAACTAAAGGGAAAAAAGGGCAAGGGGAAGAGGAAGGGGAAAGGGAATAACAAAACAAAACAAGTAAAGGCTATGTAGAAGTGCGGAGGAAAGAAATTGCTCTCTGCTTTCCACAAATGAGCGATGCTTGACCACGTCTTTGAAGCAGGGCCTCAACGCACGTAGACGGTGTTCGGGAGGAGGACAGATGTTTTCGCAACGAGAGCCCACCCCTCCCCTCTTCTTCCTTTTTCCACCTTTTATTGCTGAGTGTGACATCATATGGTATGGAATATCCCTTTGGTTGGTTTAGGTCAGCTGCCCTGCTGATGTTTCTTTCTCACTTTTTTGCCCACCCCCTAGGAGGGTCAGAGAGAGTCCTGATGCTGTGCCAGCACTTCTCAGCAGCAGACACAGCACCGGTGTGATACCACTGCTGTTCTAGCTACAAGTGCAGAGCGCAGCACTGCATGGGCTGCTGCAGGGAAAGGTAACATCCCAGCCAGACCCAGTACACTACCCAGTCTCCAAACTGGTGTCCATGGCTGCTCTGAACGCAGCCTCTGTGTGTGAGTGGAAACTGCTGCATCTCCCTTGTCACTGCCGTGTACGGGACGTGAAACTGGGAGGCAGAACCACATTGTCCAACACTTCAATTATATCAATAAATGCTGCCATATTGCTTTGCAGTCCTTATTTCAAACAAGTCGAACTGAGGGATATTTTTTGTTTCTGCAGCACCTTGCCAGTGTGCCTGTTTCCCTTCCCCAGACTTCATGTGGTGCTTCACAGGGCTGTAGCATCCCTCCTGCCTGAGAGCCGCTACACTTGGAACATATGCTGTCTTTGGCTCATTCCAGATATACCAGCTTCTTCCTATCTTGTTTTCATTTCCAATACTTTGACATCTCATTTCCCATATGCTGCCCTTGCTTTCTCCTGCTGTTTCTGTAAGTTCATCTGCACAGATGAGTTGCCACAGTTTAACACATTGGTGAAGCTGTCGTAATCCTGCAGGCCTTTAGTGATCAAAATGCAAGCTTAAACTTTCTAGATTAACCCTCTTTCATAACATAGGTCTAAACAGGTGGGAGAGGCAGATGCAAGTGTGCTGTTCCACAACCTGCTTTGCTCTAGAAGCTGTTCTCAAGCTCATACAGCCCATCTTTCACTAACCTGTTGTTACTCCACGTGCCTGGCCTCTTTCCAGTAGCAGGAATTTCAATGGGAGTTTCTTGGCTTGTGCTTGCTCTTTCTTTAATGCCTCTGAATATTCAGAACCACCAGACACGATATGATTGTTGTGCTCAAGCTGCATGCAAAAGAGGAAGGCAGGTGCATTTGCAGGGTTAAAAACAGTTAATAGCAGTAGCACTGTTGCTCAAGATCATTTTTAGTATTCAACAAAAGTGTATCATGGGCAAATTCACATCAGGCCTTTGAGTCGGAGGAATGATTCAGGACCTGCATTTGGAAGCCGGTGGTCTTTCCCCACCTCCTTCCCCTGAGGCCAGCAGGACGTGTGATGCTAAGCCAGCCCCAGGCACATGTTTTTTGCTACAGAGGTTCTGTGTGGCACATGATGACTATACCAGTTGTTGGGCTGTTGCAATTCAGGTTAGCAACACGTAAAACCATCTTGATGTGTTATCACCTGAAGGTGAAATGTTAAGGATGGCTTTACCTGTTTTCCTAGTCTTTGTCTAGATGTATATAGTCAAAGCATGCATCGGAACAACAGGCAATCTTGGCGAACATTTTGGCTGTGTTTACAGAGATGTGTATAGTTTGCAATAGGAAGAAGACACAGAATAAGTCAGAACATTTGAAGTTTGAGTTGAATACTGTTGTTTGAATCAACATGAATTAACATTAGTCCCTCAGTTCTTCTGACAGGTTGGTGTCTGTCCAAATGGTGACCAGCATCCTGATTGGCATTGGCATAGTCCCATAGCAATGAGTTACCTGGCTGGGCAGATTGCACCACAGCTTCTTGTAGCACTTGCCTGGCCAGCCTGCAGGTGTCCATGCCAGAAAATGTGGACCTGCAGCCTCCCACCTGAACCTTTCATCACTTAAAAGTCAGCTGGGGAGCAAGACTCTGTATTCCACATGTGTGAATGCCGTAAATAAAATACAGCTATTTTTTAAATAACTGTGCTTTGTCTTCTGCTTGGCAGCACAGGTCACTCTCGTTGGGGTTGTAGCCAAAAGGAGGTTTTGACAGCCCTCAGCATGACAGCACGGCTGTGTGGGGCAAGGGATGCTGCGGTGCCTTCATTGTGTTGTCCGTGCAACGCTGCAGCCTGGTGCCTGGTCCAGAGCAGTGCCTGTGCTAGAAGTCATCAAACTCGGTGGCAATAAGCTTTAGGAATCCCTAAAGAAGGACAGAATGAACATCAAGGTGTAGAAGCAAGACCATTTTGTGAATGTGGATTGTGTTTTGCTATGATTACTACTGTTTCTTGTAGTCCAGTAGTTGTGACATATAATGACCTGATAGAGCACAAGAAGAGCACAATTGCAGATAAAGTCTGTAAATCTGTTGAAATTGCCACCATTTTGGATCTCCTTCAACATTTAATCATTTGTTTCTTGGCTATGGTGCTACCTGCCATTTTGCTTTGTGTTATTTCAACTGAGTTGCTAAAAAGATGGAGAGATTCATTATCTCTGGGGACTTTTTCTTGGACCGAATAGTTTGAGTAGTTGGATAGTGATTTCCAAAGTATTGTGCTAGAAAAATTCAACAAGCCCTTGCAAACCACTGCCAGGGTATTATATCTTCATTTTCTTAAAAGCAACAATGTAAAATAAATGCTTTTAAGATGTGGAAAGGTACATCTAGGTTATTTAGATTTATTCATTAATTTTAGAAGAATGACAAATTCTGTCCAAAAAAGCTGACATCATTAGACAAAAACTTTGTCAGATATAACAGATGGGCTGGAGCAGCCCTTCCTGAAAGACTGGGGCAATCAAAGCTGTGATGCAGACAACCTGGCAGCTTATCCACAAGCTTTTTTTGGTTTTGATTGAGAGCTCCCAAGCCTGGCATGATCAATCTCCTCTGCTGCTGAATGAGCTGACCTGGGGCCTGAAGTGTTTTGAATCGTCTAAAGACCTGCTTGAAGGGGGCATTCTCCTTTTCTTCAAACATTAGACATAGTCACTTTACAAAAATTCCTGACTCTTTAAAGGAGGCGAGGGAGGAAAGTGAGGGCGTTAATTTGCTTCAGATCTGTACTGCGCATTTTCAGTATACATATGTCATAGAAAGATTAGTCTGGGTATTCTTTAATGTGGAAATGCCTCAGTTGTTTTTTTGTTCTTGATAGAACAACTTTATAGTTTTGACATTCTTGCAGACGATCCATATTAAAATCTTTTATATTTATCTGTCTCAGTTACTTTGTGTGGTTTTGTAATTGTGTTTATCTGCTTTTAAAGTACTTGCCTTAAAATTCCAAGGAGATGCATGTGCTTTTGTCATATTCTTTACATTTTAGAAAATAAATTAGGACTGCCAAACTTTGTCACTGACACTGCATTCCCCATAGGAGCTGCAGTATTTACTGTGGTTGTATAATATCACAGCCTGACCTTTTTCTGACACACAGTTTTCTCCCTGTCAGGAAGAAATTAAAAAGACTGCACTAATAGGCAGTTAGGGCTGCACAGGTTGGTATTAAAAATGTTCGTATTTAGTGCTTATCATAATCTATGCAAGTATTCTTCTAAATTTTTGAAATTGGATTGCTATGCCGTAATAAACATCCCCAGTGTTGCCCAGCAGCCAGGCTGTGTTAGCGTGTCATTTGGATTTGCAGATTATAAATTTCCGTTTTGTTTTCCACAGAAGTGAAATATGTTGTTTATTTATGGATAAACGGTGAGCTTCTAGCTGAGAGTATATAACCAGCAGGTGCAAAAACCAACTTGGAGCCATGTCGGGTGTGGAAGGTGCTTGTTTGTGTGAGTCTGGAAGTAGACCAACACTATTTCCAGTGATTCTTTATTCTTTGCTTTTTTAACTATCTATTATCAACGCAGTATACGTTGCTGCTGATGACTAGCAATTTCTGGCTTCACAGCATAGAACTGGATTTCAAGAAGATTTAGATGCGTAGAGTTAAAAGTGGCTTCATGAAGCCTTGTCTGGTTGAAGTAAATAGGAGTCTCATAGCAGGTGTCAGCGGGCCAAGTCTTGACATTTGTTGCTATTTTCCTACCTATAAGAAGAAAAAGAAAGGCAGTGTTGGGAGATCAGACACTGCCTGGATGCTTTTGGTGACTGGAGTAGTGCAGTATGATATAAGTTTTGACAAGCAGTTAGCAATTTAATTTAGAAAGCCTTAAGAAGTGAGGGCGCATGAACATTAGCATTTTAATTCCAATCACGTCTATGCTTCGTGAATCTCCATCTCCCCAAGATTCACACCGCTGTAGTGATCCCGGAGGATGCAATTCTTTGTTTCAGACAAAATGAGCCTGGAAGAGATGTTCCGGTCACCAGCAGGCAGGTCATCCACAGAGCCAGGCCTAAAACTTGAGCGGGTGGAGATACCAGGTCCTCAGTGCCAGCAGCTTTACTCTGGGGGTCCTCTCTTGCTGCACCCCAGGAGTTACTTGAATACCCTCAAATGGCAGCATTGGTGAGGAAGAGGAGCTGAGGAAGGGAACCAAAAGGATCTAAAGACCTTGCCCCAGCAGGGGAGTCAGTAACCAGCCACTGGTGCCGAAATTTATGACTGGTAGTGTCTCAACTGACTCAGGCACTTTCACAAGCAGTCAGCTGAACCTTTTGTCCATCATGGACATGTCCATCACGACCATCATTGTCCACCACTGGTTTGAAATAAAAATGTTTTATGCTTAGTGGTCCACATGTTTTTTATGCTAAAATATCTGAGAGTAACACATCTGGGCATTAAGACAGTGGGGTGGCATTTAAAGCAAGCTGCGTTTTGAGTAGGGGAAAAAAGAAATCTGAGCTTTTGACATTTTTGATGGTTATTACTGTGTGAAAGCCACAGGGCTGTTAGGTATGTGAGGGATTGAATATTCAGTATTGCAGACGGCACAAATTAACAGAAGAAGATGGAAAGTGCTTATGCAACATGAACAAAGCTATTTGCGTGTTTTCTTGGAGGTTTATTGAGCTCTCCCTGAGAACGCAGGAACAATATCTGTATTCATCTGATCTCTGTGAAAAACAATAGAAGGGTTCCTTTTTTTTTTTTTTTTTTTTTTCTTTTCATTTTGTTCATTTGAGTTATTTATGAGTTCTCATTTGTGTGGAATGGTTGATTCATCTTAAAATTAAACAGAAACTTCTGTCAAACACTCCTGTTTGGTGCAGATTCACATTCCTGCAACGTGGTGCTAACACATTTCAAAACAATCGTGTTCTGGCTAGACAGAAGTAATGCAGTGGAGAGTGTCAGGCAAGCTGGTGGCAGGGCATTTAAACTGCAAAACCTAAAACCAGGAGTCTGGGAGGATTGCTTGCAACGTGTTGGATGCCATAGATTAGTTCTGTGTGACCTTTAATGAGAGTGAAAACATATTCAATTTTTGAGCTGTCTTTCCCTAGACAGTACACTGAGTGCTGAAATCCCACGTTTTGGCAGAAAAAAAATAGAGCACAAAGCAGTGGCTGTGCGGATTTATTTAAATTAAAAATGCAAACCCCATTTCTAGCAGAACGTGACTGACCATTGGAAATACAAACAACCAAGGCAGTGGCAATTCACCTCTTGCTGTCCTTCAGCCAAAACTTCAGTCAAGCACAGGCTGTACCTTGGTGATGCCTGATTTCCTGGAGTAATTGGGTGTCAGTTTGTGGCTGCATATGCAGGAGGTCACTCTTGATATTTGTTACAGTCTCTTTTGATTTACAGTCAGGAAGTACAATATGAGCCAAGTTCAAATCAGTGGTGTCTGTCTTGCAGGTACTACAGCGCTACAATTTTGCAGATGTCGGGAGTTCAAGATGACAGGCTGGCGATCTGGCTGGCTGCCCTCACAGCCTTTATAAACTTCATTTTCACTCTCGTGGGAGTCTGGCTTGTTGAAAGGATGGGTCGCCGGAAACTCACACTCGGCAGCTTAACAGGTGAGTGCTTTGTCAGTAAATTGGATAGGCCTCATGGTAACCCAAGTAAAATGAAGATAAAGTTTCAAGTGCTAATTTTATCAAAGTAATCCTCTTCAAACTAATGATGTTGACCCCTGTCTCCTTGCTGAAATCCTGTAGGTTTTCAAGAATAGTAATACAGTACCACGGCTAAGAGCTAGTTATAAAAATAGAGGTTTAGCATCTTATTTTTTTCAGGTGCATTTTCTTCTTCAATCTATGTTTAACGATGTCTTTACTTAGCTTGTTATACTTTTTGTTTGTTTGTTTTGGTGTAAGGAATCAAATGCTTGGAACTTCACAGCTGGTTAGTTTTTAGATTTCATGTACATCTGCGATATGCAATTTCTGGCTCATTAATGTGAATTCAGAACATTTTATTAAGAACCACTGAAGAAAGCATATTACACAACCATTGAAGTATATTTTAAAAAGTAAAGCAGTTCTTTGCAGTTAGTTCAAATGCAATACAGTCAGTGCATTACCTGCATTAATGCGACTGTAATTGGTCTCTTGCATGAGGGACAAAATCACAGAATTCCAAATTTCCGCATTTTGTCCAAACATTCAAACACTGTAACTCAGTGATGCAGCCACCTCTTAGGAGCTGGAAGGGCAGAGCTAGCAGTCTTGCCTGCACTCAGCAGAATCCTGCTGCTTACCTGGCCCATGCCTTTCTAAGTGCCAGTTCTGGCTGAAGCCCTCTGCAGCAGGTACTTGCCCCTGGCTGAACATCTGAAAAGTTCAGGAATTTCCAAGACCAGGGTTTGGAAGAAAAGAGAGAAGTGGTTCCGGCTCCTGTTGGAGTAATGTTCACAGCTGTTTATCTGGCAAGGTCTAATGTCTCCATATCTCATTCTGTTGTCCCTGCCAGGGACCCAGACTTGCTGTTGATGTGACCCAGCAGAGAGGGGACCACCTGCCAGGCCGCTGCCCATCTGCAGACCCCCAGGGACAGCAGTCAGTCTGCCCTCACAGCATTGGAATGCATTTGTGTAGGCCCAACGCTGGCTGCAGTGTTGTCTGTGGTTCAATTGCCCAAATTGGTGAATTAAAAAATGCGCTTTGGAGTCAGTTTGGTGTTTTTAAGTTATTATGAATCTGTATTTGATACCATCTTGATTTGGAGTTGAGAATCCTGAAGTGTTTTTAGGCTCCTGAACTTTGATCTAAGTTCAGAAATGTGGTCACAACGGGAGAGTAGTGCTGTACAGAGTCCTGTACAGAGTCCTGTACCATTCCCTGTACCCAACACCTTTTCCCTGTGGAACATGTGTGTTTTCCTGTCTTTCTGGGAAGTGCAAGCCTCATGACATTCTCCCTAGACTTGTTTTGTGGGTGCTGCCTCTCATTTATACTCTATTGGAATGGAGTATTTACGCATTAGGCCCTCATACCTAATATGTGTGGCCAGCCCCTCGAGGGTTCATTGCTTGTCTGGAACCCCCGTATAGGTTTCATTTCCTCACAGACTTTCCATACAATCACAGAACTCCTTTCTTTCTGGCTCTCATTGACATATTCAAAGGTTATAAGTTTGAAATGTAGATGCTAATGTGTCTTGTAAAGCATGAGTCATGGAACAGATGAGAAGATAGAAATAAGACACAGAACTAACAAAGGAGAATAGTGCAGTTAAAGGTCATTTGTTTATGATATCTGGACACAAAGTAATTATTAATAATCCATGTTCCTTGTTCTGTGGTCAGTGGCCCACTGTCTCCCTGCAGCATCACTTGGTCCATGCTGTGTTCCTACTGTGCTCTTTATCCTATGATCTCTGCTTTAGGGAAATAAAGCACAAATAATAACAATAATGAAATCAAGTCATCTTTCTGTGCTATTTAATTATTATTATTATTATTATTTTTTTTTATGCAAGGGTTGACACAGACTTAGGTAGTGGTGAGTATGATGTGCTTTACTCAGCAAAAGGGCTAAAACGGTAATTATTGAATCTGCTGATGGATTTATTTTCAATAATGAGTTTTCTCATGTAATAAACTTATATTTTAATGCACTGTTTTGGTCTGTGTTTCTAAGGAAATTGACCTTCACATGGAGTTATTACACTGGCTGCTTTTCTTGTCTTTGGAGAAGCTGTATATACCCCTGTTTCCCGTTATATAAAATGAGGGTAAAACTACTACCTTTGCCTGCTGCTGCAAGTTTATACTGGCAACAGTTCTTCATCTTTCTTTTCCCCTTTTTCTTCAGTTTGTTTCTTTCTTCAAAGTTGTTCATTTTGAAATGTGGAGTGTTTGACAACTACAGTATCCATTTTATTTGTGTTTTCCTTTTACTGTTTCAGATACCAGCAATTTGAAATCATGGTGCTAGTTGGGCATTTGACAATTTTTATCTCTGTAGCAGAGAGGATCTAAAATATCTTTGGGATATTTACCTTTTTTCATCTCAGTTAATGGCATACTGTAATTATATGTTTTTGTTAATTTTAGACAAACTTTCCACAGAATGACAACATATAATAAGCTTCATTCACCAGTTTTATATACTCTGTACTTTTCCAAAGAAATAAAACATTTGCAGAGGTACTGTAACTACGTGCTAGTGTGTTTGTTTATCTTGAAAGACAGGCAAGGCATATTTAGAATGAATATAAATAAGATTATAGGTCCTGTCTAAATATATTTGCTGTCTGGTTTATGGCATTTTGAAAATACAGTAAATACAGAAAGTACAGTAGATCTAGTACAGTATCATGCCCACCCAGAAAACTGGGACTGTCAGCATGCCTAGTAGTCATAGCAGTACGAAACCCAATTTAAAATAAATTGAAATTACATTTTATGATGGATAGGTGCTTTCTCACAAGTAGTTTGTAACTGAGTTTAAGATCATAGTTGCCTCGGTCTAGGTAAATGTGTGATCCAATAATCTTGAGTTCATGCATATTCATGCCTATTAGCCATGGCTGCTGCACAGACACGTTCATGATATCTTGGTGCTTAAGATATTATTTATTCCTCAGAAAAAAATAATCATACACTTGATGGGTTTGCCTGCTAGGAAACTTGTTTTTCCCTTTAAGAGCACCACCCTGACCCACCCCCAAAACTACCAAAACAGTAAAAACCAACAAGTATGAAACATGTACGAGAATATGTAATTTCTCAAAGAGTGGCAAGAGTGATATGCTATATTTTTAATGCAGTGGCATTTTTAAAGATTTGCACAGAAGCATTGTTGAGAATTTCTAACATACAGAGCAAAGGGTTGCTGAGGAGTACTTTTAATTGAATAAAGCATTCTTCATTTGCCCTTAACCATTAAGCTATATCTTTGCACACTTCTAAATGTGTGCAGCCTTCCAACTGGGATGTGCTTCAGCTGTGCATGAGTCTATTTTTGTGTGGTAATGGGAAATATTATTAAATAGTAACCAACTTAAAAATGCAACTATAACTAGTTTTGTATTTTTAGTGTTGGTTGTCTATACATCAGGATATACATGATCTGTGGGACCTCTCAAAAGGTGCCACATAAGTAGCGAGTATACAAATAGATACAGGGGGCAGAATTAGATGCCTCATCATGTAGCAAGGTGTAAATGTTTCAAGATGTCCAAGTTTGGGTTAGTTGCAGTACTCATAGTGATGAGTTATATTAATTTCATTAAAATGATACAGCACATTCTATGTGTGTGACAAATCAGGTAGAAAAACTATGTAGTGCTCTAGTAATGACCTGTTTTACAAAATATGAATCCTGTCCATGCACAAAGAATTTGCTGGGGTCAGGAGCTAACAGATGGAGATTTGTTACGTCTGCTGTTTGAAACAAGAAATTCAGAAATTGCAGTTGCACATTTTGGTGGCATTTGTATGAAAAGTCAAATTTCTCTCATTTCACAAAGGCAGGAAGAATTGATGAAACAGCTGATGCTATTTTCTATTTTACAGGAAAGCCTGCAAGTCTGGTAGTGGGAGGAAGTGTGATGATTTAAACATTGCTATTAAATTTTACCTTTGCAGCATTATTTTCAACACTGAAGAAGAATATATCAGTTCATTCATGCAGTCTTCAATTCCACATGCCACAAAATAGTCTCGACCTGTTAATTTAATATCTGGACATTAAACTGAATGTATTTGACTTTAACATCTAACCTAATTCAAGATGGGGATGTAGCAAAGGGTATTTTTCTTAGATTCTCATCACAACTGCTCAGTGTAATGGCGAATGCTGTATGCATAATAATGGGGTGCCTTGCTTTCCCGAGCATAGCTCGGTTCAATAGAGAATTATTTCATGTTCTCTGGAGGGGAGTATCACATTGTTCTTTATCTGTATTTTTAGGTACTGCTGTAGCACTCATTATCCTAGCTTCGGGATTTTTGCTATCAGCTCAGGTCTCGCCAAGAGTCACACTTAATCCACCAGATCCTTCACATCAAAACTCTACCTGCACAAAATACAGGTGAGATTTCATGATCATTCATCCAGTCTTCTTGAAGATTTTTTCCAGTTAATTGGGTATTACAACTTCATGCAAGTAATGGACAAGTATTCACACAGTCCAGTACAAGGGACTAAGTTAAATACCTAAAGTTAAAATCTTTACTTTCTTCAATAGAGAAAATTTGATTTCTTCCTTAAATGCTCTGAATACTCCTTTGAAGTTTCTTGGATTAAATAAGGCAGTTAAGCACCAGACTACACACTTGAGATCACCTCTGTTATATCAGACCTGCTGCAATTTATAGCAGACACAGTTTGGAATATTTTAAAAGTAATTTGTAAATATACGTGCTGTTACTAGTCTACTCATAGATTTGTCATGTATAACAGCTACGAATTGTTCAAAAAGATGTGTTCCTTGCCTTTTTTTCACTGAGCAAATAGTAATAATAATAATAATAAATCTTTAGAACAATGGTAGTTAGAAACAAATGTGATTTTTGGACTTTTTTCTCCTGCAGCAGGTACAACATTCCTTTTGTATACAGTTGTGGTTTCAAATAATATTACTTCTAAGGTGTTAGGAATGTGCTGTTTTCTATATTTTGTGTGTTTTTATTCTTGTGTGAGTGTTCTTAGCAGACTGGAAGACACCAGTGCCCTAATTGAGAGAAGGGTGGCTACATGGCTGAAGAAATTCTTATTTGTATTCAAAATCTGTCCTGCATGTGCTGGTTGTAGACGTAAATATCAAGAAATGAGCAGTAGGCATCTAGTTTCTTGGAGGTATTGGTTAGAAATATGGTTCATGGCTTCTCATATGACAGAGCATTGTCTCTAAAGAGGTGACATTTTACAGACCCTGGGGAGAGGATGGAAGGTTTTCAAAAGAGTGTAAACAGATGCTAATAACCACAGCATTAGATACTACTAGATAGAGAATTGCAACTTGCAAAAACTATGTTTTTCCTTCTTTTCCACTGCAGTGTCACCTATATTGCTATTTTTGAGATGTGCCTATTCATCTGTTTCAAATGGCAAGTAGAATAATTAAAGGATGAAAAGGTGGAAATAGCTTTTAAATGTTCTTGTTTAAGATGATGTTAATAGCAAGATGTCAAAAGGATTTGCCTAGGACTTAATTTAACTGTTTGGTTGGGATGTCTGTAGACAGCTGATGTACCATTTTCAGAACTCATTATTTGTTATCTAATGAACCTAGATGACTATATAACCTGAAATAGTATATAAAACTGCATAGAAGAAATATGGCTAGCTCACCTTAAGGAGTATAGTAAATTTTTGGACACAGTTTTCATTTTCCAGTTAACCGCAGCTAGTCAGGAAGGAAACTTGGATTTACTGTGGCTTACTCAACATGTACTTCTGGACAAAACCATGAAAAATTAAAGCAAGTATTTCTAGGAAAGACATGTTATTTAGTGAATTATTGGAATGCTTTAACCTGTCGTGACATGGAAGAGGGCAAAAGCAAATATGATAGAAATTCAAAGTGTCTAACAAAGAGCAATAAAATAATTTAAATATTTTCACTTGGGAGTATTTTGAAAAAGAAAGAATTCTCTTAGTTTAAAGATAAAAGTGAACATGTAGGGGGAGTTAAGTTAATGGCAGTGGTCTCTTGCTTTTTTATCCATGGTTTAGCTCGCTTTGGTGTAACTGCTGGTATCTTACATTGCTTAGCACTGTGCCTTGCAAGCCTTGAAGAGGTGTCAGAAATCTCTAAACCTGTGTGCAGCATGGTCAGCTCACAGTATGGGGATGTTTCTAACTATAACTTCCCTTTGTCTCTGCCAAAATGTATTTACAAGTTAAAAAGAACATCGTCAAAATGTATTTTACTGACAGAAGTTTTGTGATACGGTGTGGAGTAAAAATGCTTTGTATGTTTGCAGATCTGTTGGGTTAGAGTAAGCGTGGGTGTCCATAATGGAAGCCTCGAACTACTACAAACAGTCTGTTTGTTTGTTGTTCCTTTGATCCGTATTCCTCTGCACAGATTAATTTCTGCTGCTGGAATAACAATGAAGATAGAACAGACTAACAAATCAAGAACACAGCCACTCTTCTGAAAAATGCATCCAGGGTTTGAATGCTATCTTCTGAAAGAGCCGTGCCATGCAAACAGATGCATGTTTTTTGTTTGTTTGTTTGTTTGTTTGTTTGTTTTCAGAAAGAAAACCAGTAAGACACATTGCAAATATCAAGTAAAACATTTTCACTTGGTGTAAAGAAGCAAAATATCATAGATGAGCAACAGTCAAAAAATAATCTGTATATCCATGAAAAAAATCAAATGTAATCCTTATTCATAAGTCCATCATGGAAGTAGTGCAAATCCAGCAGGATCCTTGAGCACTGAAAGTCTCTTTGCCTCCTCAAGGTGGCCCTGGGTGGGTGTCTCACTGTGGAAAAGCAAGGTGAACACTCGCCTATGTACTACCCTTAAATCAAACTTTATTTTGGCACTCAATGCAGGTAAGGTTGTACAGGTGTTTGCAGTGTGTGACCACCTTTCTTTGATCTTCAGTGGAACTGCTGTGATCTGTTACTTATCCTCAATGCCACAGAAAAATTCAGAGGTAAATTCAGGAGTACAAAACAGCATCATTCCAAAATTTGTCATCTGAGAAATTAAAAGATGAGCTAGCTATCCCAGTTGTTTTCCTGTCTGCTCAAAGGTCCGTAAATATGCTCCTGTTTTTATGGGGGACCTGCCTGCTTCTAGAAAGAGGTCAAGTCTAGGGGACATGCAGTAACAAATCAAAGGTGTGACCATCCGACCCCACCTTGCTTTGGGAAAATGATCTATCTGTGGACAGTAGCCATTGTCCCATTTCCTCATATTCTTGGCCTTTTTGTCTTCTTTCATTCAAGTGTCAGCCTCTTTTACTGTACCACTTCAGATTTGGTCAGCTGTACAAGACATAATGTGAACTTGTTCTGATTAAGTAATGCTTCTATGTGGAAATGGTATGTTTTGCATCAATCTCAGGTTAACCCTGAGGCTCATACCCTAGGGAAATGATACCTGTACAGAACTTCCTCAGGTTTCTTCCCCATCTGATTGTCTTCAGAGTTCGATTAAAACAATCCAGGCAGCACCAGCTGGGCTGGGCACACAAGGATTCCCTTGTTCATTTTTGAATTAGTCACCCTCACATGATTTGTGTTCCTGAGCTCATTGGCCACTTACTTGCACACCGAGATGAAGACACCAGTGCTTAGCGCTGATACACATCATATTCGAGATAGCTAATAGACAGAAATGGGTATTTTCTTTATGGATTTAGCAAAAGTGTTTTATTATGACCAGTAATGAAAAACTCAGCCCAGAAACTAAAACTGGTTTTACTGTATTAAATAGCTTTAATATACATAGAATAAGTAAATACTCTATTAATAGACAATTTAAGATAGAGATTAAGTATATTAGTTATTGTACTTTATTTTTCTGAGTTAACTCATTAACTATCTGAGTTATCTGCAAGCTGGACATCAGGATTCTTCATACTGTTACTATATCACAGAAGCAGTATTTTTTATAATATGATTCTCATTTTATGTTTCCAGTGTCAAAGTGGCTGAGCTAGTGGTCATTCTGATAACTCAGAATTGCAATAATAAGTATAGTAATGTGTTGCTGCTATTAAGTTCAGAAGATGATGAATATGTAAAGAGAGAAACTTTTCAGAATAATTTTGCCAGCTCTTAAGAAACGTAATTAAGATTCTGATAGTTTATGCTGTAGAACCCTAGAATGATCTCAATATAGTCATGTAATGTATTAAGTAGATAGTAAAGATATATCAGTTGGTAATGCTTTTCCTTTTGCTGCTGTCTTATTCCTGTCAATCAAAACTTGTCATTTAAATTAGAAATCATAAGGAACAGGACTATGTCAGTTACATGCACCTTTAATTTGAATAGAATTTGAGGAAAAACCTCCCCTCATCAACTTAAATACAAAAATCTGAAGAGCTACTCATCTAAAGTATAAATTCAGAAAAAAAAAAAGAAAAAAAAAGAAAAAAAAAAAAAAAAAGAAAAAGATCGTCTAAGACAAGAGATGATTGATATTTATGTGCAAGTGGATCAGGATGCTTTTTATGCAGTGTCAGCATCCAGCACACAATCTGCTGTCAAGGTGCTTATGGTAGAGATGTAGCCTTGAAGACCTGAGCACTTAATCAAAGTGAGGTTTGTGGAGAGTGGTTTCCTCTATTGGAGTATTGTAGGTAGGAAAACTGGATGAGCCATCGGAGTACTCCTCAGGCCTAAAGCAGAAGTGGCAAGCACCAAGAAGCTGAGAACAGTTGCTCCATATAAATTGCGTTGCTTACTTCAGGCATTAGAGCCTCTGGAAAAGAGGGTTTTAAAGAAGGTTTGGAGAGAACTAATGTATTTGTATGTGGCTGGCATATCAAGATGAGTACGTATTTAAAACTCATCTGAAACTTTCCTGAGGAACAGGTCACTGAGTAACAGTCTCAGTGGACTAGGTGGAGCAGGAGCCTGATCTGAAGATGCGAAGTATTGATTGTACAGGAATGTAACTGTGACTTAGATCTGTTCAAATACCTGTGTGGTGAGATGCAGGACGACACATGGAGTGCGAGTCTTGTGATTATAAAAGGTAGCTTTTCCCAATGGACATCAGTGATCAGATGCACAGGTTACCTAAAGGACTGTCAGTAGAGCCCAGCAAACAAGCTTTTGTAGTTTGGTTTCTTGCAGTAGCAGGAAAGTGCTCCTGAAGTCCTGTTGGGTTTTTCTCATTGTTAAATGTCATATTTCCTGTGTCCCAGATACGACAGCGTGAAGTAGTACCTTGCCGTTCCCAGGTATTTTAACTACTTAAAGCATCCCCCATATTCTTTGCAGGGTAATATTTAATCAGCATTTAATAGTTAGCTTTTGGAAGCAACACAGGAATCATCAGAAGAATAAGGAAGTATCTGATTTTGTGCCTGAGGTGCAGTGAAGCTTGCTCAAACAGCACTAGGCCTCAAATACAAGCATGAGACAGTTTTAAACAAGGTCCTAATAGCTAACTGAATTGGAGTTTGTGTATAAAAATGAAGTAAGGGAGGTAGAGGATTGTGTGCATAACCAATTTTGAGAGCAAAGAGTAAACATGAGGGCATGCCAGGTAAGATCAAAGATCCATCTAGCCTAGAACATGTCTCCAGTGTGACAAACAGCAAGCTGGGAAGAGTAGAAACGAGCACAATCAAAGTGACATTGCCTTCCAGCCTGTGGTGATTTGCAGCTTGTGTTCTCTTTGGTGGCATTTGCTAATCCTCAAAAGATACTACAAGGCCCTTCTGTCCCTACATCAGGCATTTCCTGCCTAAGATGATATTTTATGTAGAACTGCCACAGTTCAACAAGGAAAACATTCAGAATTAGGAATACTTGCATCATGCAGAGCAGGAGTGGCGGGTTCGGCAGGACTCAACAGTACAACTTCTTTTATGGAGAAGACAGTCAGTCAAGGCACGAGCAAAATGTCTTGCACATTGTGAGCATGTCAGATTTTCATGTATAGCTGCTACTTCACATACACAGGCTGATTGTGCAGCATGTGCTTGGTGTGACTGATGAATCCAATACAAGTGGAAAGAGTACATCACCGTGAAACTTCTTTATTTGTGAATATATTCTTACCCTGAGAGGCTGTTGCTTCTGGAAAAGAACTATGTGGTCCACAATATATTACCAACCTCGGTTTGTATTTCCATAAGTGGATAATGGGAATATATTAATATAGTTTCCATAATTGGATAACAAAATACATAAGGCAAAGTTGAAGGTTCCTAGAAGTGAGGCAAAAGTGAAAATTCATAAATGTTCGAAATTAACAATTCAGAAATCAAGGTTCAGCCTAAAAAAATATACAATAATCTGACAGAAAGAGCAGCAGCACTTACGGAACAAAGGCATTGGACACAGGTCTTTTACCACTAAAGCACTCAACAAAAAGTGGCAAGGTACAATTTGCAGCTCAAATTAAGAGTTCCCTGAGAATTGAAGGAAAGCTGTATTTACAAGGTCATTTTATAAATGTAGTACACAAAACACAATGGCAATCCAAATGTAAGTGTGGAGTATTCTAAACAGCGGGGGGAGAAGCAATTGTGAACCTTTCATTGGCATCTGGAGGGTCAATTCAGCAGGACAGATTTTATTCAGTCTTTTTAGAGACTGCACCAGAGGCTACTAAACTACACTGTTAGGAAGAAAAGAACCCAAAATTTCAGTATCAGGCAATATGGGTACAGCTAGCCGATTAATAATGCATTTATACACTTCAGTTCTCTCTGAAAGAGGAAGGAATTGTCATCTTTGGGATCAACCTGTAACCTCGGAAAATGTTCACGGGGCAGCCTGCTCCAGAGCAGAGCACCCTGAAAGCTGGTGGTGCTCGGGCTGACAAGAAATTACCAGCACTTGAAGTTAGTGCTGTCAGGCTTTTTAAACGTCAGATATTCCCAATTGGTCAGATGAAAAGAATATAAGAGCCTTGACTGAGTTGGCAGCCAGAGTGGGGAATTGCAAGCTTGGGGATATCTAGTCTCCTGACTGTCCATCACTTTGTCAGTAAACGTGCTCTGACAATGAAACAGAATCCCAGAAATCCCTTTACGTGGCACTTCCCAATACACTGAGGGGCCAGGATACTGAGGCTTCTGTTCTGTAGACTTCATTCAGCTGAGATGCAAAGAAGCTGGACATCTTGGGACTTCTGGAGCCTTCTCTATTCGTTGTTCCTCCTCTCCACAGGCTGAAGCACCTGAAGTCTAGACACTTGCCTTCTTGTGTTGCCTAGGAGCCCAGCTGTGAGGGAGCCAGGCACATTGTAAAACCTTCCTGCTGTAATGCTGCCTGGTTTCATCAAAATCAAATCATCTCTGCCAGATATTTCAGTCTTGATGAATTGACAGGCTGATTGAGAACCATCCTGTCTGGGAATTTTCAGCTGGCTCTTCACAAAGGAACCTGTTTGCAAGACACTACCTCGTAGCCTTAACATGGGTATCAATATTTTATTGCAAAGAGCAAGAAACACATTTGCTTCCTATAATTGCATGCAAATATCCTTCTTAACATAGACATCCTGGGTTATTCTGGCATGGAGCTTTCAATGCCGTAATGGATCTGCAGTGTACATTTGAATACGTAGCAGTATTTCTATTTTCTATTTCATTATTCTGACATATAGTTGGGCATATCTGGGTAGCATAGATAAGAAGGTACATTTCAGGACAGGAAGGAGATCTGTAGTTGATAGTTACATATCAGTAAGTATTATATGTGCATTTCTTTTCCTGGTATATTGTGCATCCTGATTTGTCTACATCACTCTGAGCATATATGTAAGAATATGTGATCAAGTTCAAATTGATTAAATATTTCTATTTAGCAAATAGGAATGGGGCTTAAGTGAAGAAGAGCATAAGCCTCAAACTAATACATGTTTTATTTCCACTTTAATTTTTGGAGAAAGAGATATAGGGCTTCAGCACAGTATTTTTTTTCTTTGTTTTTAAATTGCTTATTTTTTAAAAAAAACATTCCCTGCTTATTTCAGTCTGCATCTTCAGAAAACATTGCTCATTATTAACTGATACAGATTTGTTTACTTTTTTATGAAACAGTTGTATTGATTCTATGTTAGAATTTTGGAGGAAAGAAATCCATTGTTCTCCATCTTGGAAAAAATGATGACTATCTGCCTTGTCAAATCAACGTAAAAAATATATCCATGCTAAAACAGAGCATGGAAGAAAACTGGATCATCTGGACAGCAACAACCTCACCGAAATCTGCTGAGAATTAGATTTGAAAGGGCTTTAAGTCTTTCTGTATATTAACACCTAGGTTTGTTTCCTCTGACATAAATTGGTTTTGTCTCCTAAAGTCAAATCCTGAACACCCTATATTGCTAACGATAAAAAATCTTCACACAAACATAAAGGTTTTTTAAATATTTGTCATTTAACTTTTCAATCTGAAAGACAAGCTTCAGAAAAGCTGTGGAAAATAACCAAACTGTGGAAAATAATAATTTTAAATTACTTAAGCTGTTATGAGTAACTATAACCTCTGACATTTGGCATCACATGAAATGCAGTAACCTTTATTATGTCAAACACCAACTACAAAACACAGTTATGCATATTCAATAAAGCCTGAGGAGCAGCTGAACTAACAGCCCTATAGACAGACACTGGGATCAATAGTCACATTTTTGATTTTTTACTGGACTGCTGGGTGGGAAAGGAGGAATAAATGAGATACCTTCTACTTAATTGACTGGTTACCAGTACCCAGCTCTGTATGTGGTTTTATGGAATTATCAGTAAAGTGAGCCCAGTAGGACACAATAAAGAGTGCACAGTTTAGTCCTGTCATTCATCTCATGCTTCGATTTTTGTCAGGACACTGAAGTAAATGATGAGGCATCCTGTCCGTGTTCGGTTCTCCCTGGGCAACACCATCAGAGTGATACCCATCATCGTTGTCATTCCTCTGCATTCTTGTGCCTTGCTGATGTTCTGGCTGGTGCTGCTTACTTGAATATATTCCTGCTTGAAGTAAGACCCAAGAAGAATAAATCTAGAGAATCCCGAATCCTGAAATTTTCCTGAGATAGTTGTTGCCTACAATTGACACTTCAATGTGTCATGGTTTGCACATGATGTTCACATTAAATATAATTTGCATATAGTTGACTTGAAAATCCAGTACCTCCTTTGATGGCATGTAGTGTTCAGAAGTGGTTGCTTTCCATGCCAGGAAGGCATGCTACACGTACTAGCAACCTGAGTCTTTTTAGAAATTCATATTGTTAAAAGATACTTCGATATACAACATAACTTGGTTGGACGGTGTTTTACGATATGAAGATCATATCTTAGCATATATTAGCATCAAATATAAAATAGTTTATTAAAAAATTATGAAATTAAAAAAGTACATTTTTTAAAAAATCTGTAGTCTTCTGTGCCTGTTAACTGTGTTGGTTGCTGTCCATTTTTGTCCTAATTTTGATTAATGAAATGCAACGAAGTTTCTCTAATATATTATTGGAGTGTCCTTTCCTTTCATAGTTGGTAATTGCAGTTATATTTTTCTCATTTATGTTTTCGAGAGAAGAAAGAAACGCTTACTACTGTCAGATATGATCAACTTCTGCATGAAAGTTTTGTTTCATCTCCATTATAAAAAAATGATTTCTGCAGCTTATATCTCTATTAATAAGAGCTAATGTAATGTAATTTTTCCAATAAAAAAAAAAAAAAAAAAAAAAAAAAAAGAGCAAGCTTTCCAAACCTGGATTTGAATTCTTATTTATGGAAGAGGGATGTATACCTAAAATACGTTTAGTTTCTAAAGAGCAGACAATCTGGAAATTCTGCAATAATTTGATAATTTAGAAAGCTCCAGTGTTAAAGAGTACAAAATTCTTAGACTTTAGAAAAGTAGGAAAATGCATAACTCAAATGAATACGTTGTTTTTAATGCTTTCCTAGACTCTTTCTTGCCAACTTCCATACAAACTGACCTTATTATCCCACTTTTAGAAACATCTTAGTAAGGAAAGTTGAAATGACTAGATGTTAAATATGCTTTCAGACTTTTAAAATCTGTATAATCTGCTTTCCTGATTTAGTTTCTTGTGACTTCATTATGCAGTTACTTTTACTTTTGCTAATAACAGTATAGTTACTTAGCAGATTATTTCTTCATTCACTGAGTCATTGTTATAGATGCACACTCAGAATTATTAGAATTATTTCCTTGGGCTTGTTGTTACAGGTATACATTTTGAAGGTATTTTGGTCACCTTAATTATACATTTCCAGATTATATATTTCAAAGTTTAATTTTAATTTAAAATTTACAAGTTTGCTCCACATTAGAAAGTTTCTTGTGCTTTTATTTTTAACTCCTAAAGTTGTCCCTTAGAATATATGAGGGACTTTACTGATGATAATGTATCTCCAAGTCTCAGATGGCTTCTGGGAAGGTTAACACCCCCATATAGTTTAACCACAGTAGATTGCAAGATCTGTGGACAATTGTGCCAGAAGCTTTCAGATAACTTGCACTGTATGAGGACTTACGGAATGCCTTCATAGTTTACATGCCTGAATCCCACTTCATTTGGGGTAGGTTTTAGATACGTGAAATATCTACAGGGCTTTTGGCACCTAAGCTGCCAGTAGGGTCAGTGGGGTTATAGTCAATGTAGTCAATGGAGTCTGAAGAAGAAGTTTACTGCCTTGTCACTTGAGTCATTTGGAAGACTGCACTGACCAAACTTTGCCTAAAATGTAAGCATTTCTTGCCCTTTGAGAATCCCAAGGAAATCTGAGACATCTGCATGAAGCTGGCAAGTATGATGTGCAGGAATGATCTTCAAGAGCACTGCTCACTGCTATGAAGGGCAAGCAGGATGTATTTTTGGGCACTAGATGCCTGTATGTGAATTGACTTCACTCTGTCCGTTAAATATAATGGGAATTCAGTGCCTGAGTTCTCACACGGAGGCGCATGGTGTCATAATTTCAAAGTGACTCCCACATCCATATGTGCCCAAATCCTGGTTGTTGTTTTTTTAAATTAAAATTCATTCTCTGGGTGAATTCTCCTGCAGCCTGATCAAGATTCATTGGGAGCTTTGCAACTGGGCTCACCCTTTGCCAAAACGTGGTACAGAAGAAGGAGAAAGCTATTTGTATTCTGTTTTGGGTAGTTTCTATTATCTTGTCTCCAACACTGACAACTTGACTAGGTGCATCCCAGGAATGATTAGGTGGTGCTCTTGGCTTTGACATGTACAAATAAATAAAGTCTTCCTAAAGTATTTATTTCTTTCTCTTTCAGTTATTGTAATGGATGTATGTTAGATCCAGACTGTGGTCTCTGCTACAAATTGAATAAATCAAGTGTTGTCGAGTCCTCATGCATCCCTGTTGATAAAGGTTCTACAATGAAAGCAGCTTGGGGCAGGTATGTCACTTTTCAAGAATTTCTGGTCTTATGCTCTACTGACTGTGTATTTTGCACTATTGAGAACACTTTTAAACACAAAATGTTTACTCTTAGGATATTCTGGATGAAATCCTTAACTATATAAAGGAATGGGTAATTACATTCTATCAAATATTCTAAATAAAAGCCTTGACCCTGGTGTGTGCAGCCAGCTCTGCCCCTTAGAAAGTATGACAAAAGTGTACTAGCAATTAGTTAAATTAACTTTTCCTTAAGGCTTCCATTCATTTGAAGTGGTACGTTCCCTAGATATACATTTAAAGCCCTCTGAGTTAATTTTCTTTTTAAATGCTTTAATTGAGCCACACTTATTGGCCTATTAATGTTGGCCTATTAAGGAAAACTAGTTACTCCGATGAAAAATCAAAAATAATAAAAATCTGAAAAGTTCAAGTTGCCAAAAGCATGTTTTGCAGCCACGGATTTCTGTGATGTGCTTAAAGTGAGCATCATGGTGTACGTTGCACTTGGGGTGTAAAAATGTGTGAATTCACAGAAAAAGTTCCAATATAACTGCAAAATATATCACACCTCTTTTTCTTAGGCAGCACAGATTCCCTGTGAAGTCACAGCAGTTTTCAGGTTTTCTAAAATAGTGACTGTTCTTAAGAAATGACTTTGTGGGATGTATTGAAGTCCCATAAGGGCTTTATCAATACTTTAAAATTGATAAGGGCTAAGATATTTTTAAGCATAGTTCAATGCCACAAGAGAATCGTATAATTATTGCTGATAAATGTGTAATTACTGCTGATAAAACCTTCTTGCCATACCTTATCTATACCACCTGCACATCATAAGCATACTTGGGAAATATGCAAAAGTTTGTGGTAGTTTGGGCTTTTTTTTATTATTATTTGTGTTTCTCTGAAGTTAAGTCCAAGTATCTTAGTGTTAGTGAGTCAAATTGGACAGAGTTTGGAAGGTATGAAGATATCAACTAATTGTGAAATCGTTAATTTAAAATTACTCCAAAACTGCTCTCCTTTTGATTTCAATACTGTTAGTGTGCTATGCCTCATGGCTCATTCTATATGCAGAAGAGGGTAGCTTGTGTCTTTTGTAATCTTATTTTCAAAGTACTGTGATCATTTTGTGGCAATTCCTGTGTGTTAATAAGTAACTGTGAAGACTACAGAAGCTCATCCCTCTTGTATATTCTGTGACTGCCTTCAGCTGTACATGATACAACATACCTTGCATATTACCTAATATCCTGATGTGCTCAGCAGCACTTGGGCTCTCACATCTGTCAGGTAACAAATGTCTTCATCAACATTCATTTCATACATGCTGTAGTTTTGAGTATCACGTCTGTACTTAGCAAAATCATAAAAGTGTGCACTACGATATAAATGCAAGCATAAACTTGTTACGGATAGCTGATAGATAGTCAAACTTTATTTATTAAGCAGTCTTATATAACGTAGTAAATGCAGACATCAGTAATCCTTTTATATTCATTATTCAGTCTCACAACTCCTTGTTGTATAGCCTACTGGAGCAAATTAGATAGGAAAGAAATACTTCAATTTCAAACTGCAGATTTAAATATTTACATCTGGTACAATAATTCCATAGTATAAGGACCTTGTTCAAAATCTTTCAAGCAAAAACTCTACACATTTAAATTTGTTATATTGGTAGTCATTACAATGAAATTCCTGCCTTGAGAAATAAATTCAATGAAATAACTGCATTTCTTTCTCTGAAGAGTATGTGTTCATCCCCATTTCTAGTGTTTAATTCATTAATTTCTAATCTTGTCTCCACCTGGTCTGCGCAATCAGGAAGTTTTCTAGCAAGCTGGTCCTTCAAGCTGTGAAATGCCAGGTGGTACCTTCTGTTCCTCACCCTGTGGGACAGGCATGCATTTCCCCTCCTTCTCCTCACAAATACATGTACTTCTACATAACAGTCCACAGATCTTGACTTCCAGGGGTTCACATCACACACTCCTCACCTCTGGTTCCTCAAATGCTGAGTCTGCTTCACAGCAAAATTGGTCCCACAAAGAGGATTTCTTCTCCAACCGAGAGGACTGCAGCCGTGAAAACCATGTAGTTACATTTTCATTTGTTCAGAGCAGCAGGGATCTGTGTCTTTCAGCCAGCATAGGGAGAACAAGTGCCTAAGGCAAACCAACTGCACTGGTGAAGAAGTTACGACTGTGCTGATGCTAGATATTGCAATCCCTACGTTTCACAGAGTTATGTTGTCACGAGCTAGATTTACAGCAGTGGGTATTTAAAAATACATGGCATTTTTATGATCAGAAACTAGTTTAGTGGTTTAGAAGATGATTTTCTGACTTATGAACATCTGCTACCCATGCAGTACCACATGCAGCCTCTTTGTAACTCCTGTGTATTTTGCTGGTTTAATGCCATCCAGGACTGGCTGAATGTGTTTTAATGTCTTAAAACCTCCAGAATTAATTCTGGCCAATTTCTTTGGCCAGAAATTTTGCTGAGGGGAGGAGGAAGACCTGGTCTATTTGTCTGGTGTCTGTTGGACCTCAGTTTGCCTGGGTGTTAGCAGAAGCAGCAGCTCTGGCCACCTTCCATGCTGTAGGAGGTTCAGAGAAATGGCTTCTGCTGCACTCGTGTTAACAGTGCCATGCAGTGCGTTTCTCTCCTGCTGTGCTTGTGTCTTCTTTATTCTTTTCATGCTGGAAAGATGGGAACTTTAGCCATGGACATGCGTATGGTCACATCATATGATGTACATGCAGCCACGTAACTCTGCAGCCATCGTAACCCCAACCACACTGACATGCATCCAGGGGTTTGTCTGTTCCTGGTGTGCAACCCACCAGCAAGGTGAGGGGTGCTCAGAGGCACCAGGAAAGATCTTGTATTTTTCACAGCACTCTACAGCCTCACAAGCTGACAGAGAAAGCCCTTCTGTTTGTATGTTTATAGCTTTGCACTGCTCCGCTCTTCCCAGTTGGTCCCAAGGTACTTTGATAACGCTGACATAACAGGCAATGTTTTGACTGTTATCTTAAAATACAGTAATGCTTTTTTATTTGCAAGAAGTTTCCCCAGTGCCAGCCTTGTGTACCACCTCTATTTTTTTGTTGCTGTTGTTGTTAATCATATTTATTCAGTTACAGTATGTTCTAAATTGAGAAGTTATGGGGAGGGGAGGGAAGAGGAAGGAAGGGAAAAGGAGGGGAAAGAGCAGAGATTTCAGCCTCCTGTGGCTGCCAACAAGGCTGTTTATGTTGCTGCGGGTTGTCATAGGAACCAAGGGAGACAATTAGACCATCCAAATGTTTTTCAAGAAGAATATAGCATTTTGGTTCTTTTGAATATAGAGAGCTCCGTGGCCAGCAGTGCCCCAGGGGAGGAAGGATGCTGTGGATATAGTGTAAGAATAAATCAGACCAAGTCCAAGCCTGGCCTTGAAGCAGCATGGGTAGTGCACAACTGGTGCACTTGCGAGATCATACACTTAAGGCAAAGAGAAGAGACTTTGTTGTTGTTATTTAATCAGTTACATAAGCCTGACTCTCATACTGGGATAGCACACAGAGGAGCATCTTGTCTGCCTCACCGGCACAGTCAGTGCTTCGCAGCCCGTGGCATCACTGAATCAGTTAACAAACAACGGCTGACGTGCAAACCTGGCTGCCTCCAGCTCTGCCCAGGGACATATAAAGGATGATTTCAAGACTGTAAGCGAGAATATTCTTAAATTATTCAGTTTGTAATAAAAGGAGAAGAGCTGCATCTTCTGTCACGGTGTGATTTGAGGGTTCTGTGTTGGGACTTTGTTTTCTGAGGTCTGCAAAAGTTTTGTGTTTGGCAGTTCTGGACCGCTGGCAGTTCCTGTGCTCTTCATGAACATCATATTATAAAATCGCCACAGAGCTGATAGAAAAGCATTATCTTGGTGTTACAGATGGGGATGCGATGGGAAAATTGCGATACATAGCTCGGGTGGCACGGCAGAGGTCATAAGCAGAGTCAGCTCTTAGTCAGTGCTGAATGTGGAGGAGATTGCATTAAATTCTGCACTTTCACAGCATAAACCAGGATCTAGTTCTTCCCCACAACTTCAATTACTCCCCCAGTACTCTCAGAAACCTTGAAACTTCTCTCTGTGTGTAATTGCAATAACCCTAGAGGCCAGCCAAGAGTGCTCTGGAAGAAACTTTAAATTGCATTAATATTCTTACAGCTGAATGAATGACCGTGGAAGGAAAGGAGCTACTAACAGTGCCTTGACATGACATTAACCTTGACATGAGGATATTGTCAGGACCACAGTAGACCCGCCACTGTGAGCTAAAAGGCTCTCATGAGTGACTCTGAGCAATCTCCCTCTGGGGAGAAAGATGTTGACTTTATACAGTAAACAATGATGAAGAAATAATAGCATCATCTGCAGATCAGAGGCGAGCCTAGAAGCCATCCTGTCCACAAAATTAGCTGGCAGGTCTCCACAGTCCCCTGAGGAGGATGACTGGGAGCAGAAATCTATAAAGGGAGAAGAGCTGAGTGATTTGCTTTCTTCTGCCATTTTTATTAACTTCATTAGAGGAACATCTTCCTGCCACGGGAGTTTAATGGTTGATGGAGAATCCAGCTTTTTTTGTAAATATAAAATTCTCCTTGCCGAGGACACTGGGTATGAAGGTGAAAGGAAGCAGAGCTCTGCCTTCGGGAAGCTCTCGCTTTCTGGTATCCACTGCTCTCTTAAGCTCTTCCCTTTGATGTGAAATGAGTGGTGTGTTTAGAGATGTCATGTTGTTCTGGGCCTGGTGCTCACATACATCATTTTTTGCATAGCTGTGCCTCAGAAACCTGTTCTGGGGAAAACTGGGTTTAAACTGCATGGGCAATGCAAGGGAGCTGATGTGGCAGAGAAATCCTTCAGGAGAGTCTCCACCGCAGGAATGTGCTTCATGGCCTCAGCATTCAAGCCTGGACGCTGACTAGATTCCAGTGGTTTACAAGAAAAAAGAGGAGTTCATTAGCTGGGTTCTCAGGCAACAGCCTGGTTTATGTCCACTGGGGGACGTGCCAGAGTCTGTCACAGCCTTGTAAATATTCTAGAGGGTTTTAAATCCATACTGTGCTGCCTGTTGTCTAATCCATAGCAGATGAGAGTGACAAAAGTTATAAGAATGCTTTTTTCTTTGGAGCAATGTTAGATTTTTTATTCTGGAAATACCAGGTTCCTTTTGCTGCTTGTAAGTGAAGAGACATAAATACTTTCCTTATACTTGTGTTGCTAGTCTCTATCTTTTGCAGATGCTTTTGCAGTGAGACAAGTCCATTAGTAAAAGTTTCTGTGACTTCTTTACTAATACCAAAAATATGTGTGTGTCTTCACGCAGTTAAAAACTGAGACCCTATTTTCAGGACTTGGTTGGGCGGGGAGGTACAAACCTCCCCTGTTCCCACGGGCAGGCTGGCACCAGAGAGCGCTCCAAGGATGAAGAACTCCTCTGTCCACGTGTAGACATTGCTTGTTCTGTGATGCAGGAGGGACTGGTGGAAGATTTTATTACTGAAGTGATTATTTGGAATCTTTCTAAAAGGGCTTGTATGGAAAAGTTACCAAATGCACCAAGAATTAGAAGAGAAACTAGTATTTCTCTTACAAAGTCTTCAGAACGATAAAGATTATGCATTGGATTGTGGTTCTCACATTTGTAAAGTAGAAATGTGATAGAGGGAGTAAATTGCTTCAGGGAACTGGCAAGATCTACAGAATATTTACATCTGTGTGTGCATCAGCATTGCTCAGAAGAACTGTCGTTATAACCAGTAGTCTTAGTAAAATTTCTGTCTGGACCATGCTAAATATTTACTAAATTGAAATATTCATCACTGCGCTGGGAACCAGAACACAGAATCCCCCCACCCCCTCCAGGTATCATTTAAGAAAGAGAAACAAAATAGTTGCAGTTTCAAATAGAATTAAATTCTGATTACATTCACCATTTGCCAGTACGGATGGAAGCGTGGAACAGCAGGGCTTCGGCACACAGTGCTCTTTGTCCTCCTTGATTAGGAGGACATCCTTCAGGGTAATAATATCTAATGTAAGCTAGTGAGGTGTGTGGAAACAGAAATGCAAGAAAGGTCTGAAGCTGATTACAGTCTTTGTTGGCAGAAAATCTAAGAGCAAGGTCTTTTCTGAGAGGGGGGCATTGGCGTAATCACCGTGGTTATGTGGCATGGAGAGGGGTGATTCTTGAGAGCTAGGGAGGCAGAGGAGGAACTTCAGAAATCTTGTGTGCTTATTTTAATGCTAATGGCTTAGGGCAAATAGGAAGAACAGGATAAGGTGATGCAGAATATTGTGTCCTCAGCCGCAGATGAAGCCTGTGCTCTCGGTGACGCAGGAGCAGGTAGCAAAATGGATGCAATTTTAGTGTTCTGATCCTCTCAGCCACTCTTCCCCCTCAAATCTTTAAGGCACTGTGTTTTTAAGGTCTTTTAAAAGAAAATTATTACATGGTGGGCCTGATAACTTTGATCAGATCTTTTTAAGCATTTAAAAATATGGTGAAATATAAATATCTACTTAAATAATTTAAATGAAGTTGGAATATTGTTGTAACCCTAGCAGAAGAGACAATCTCTTGATGATTCTTTTTAATGTTGGGGGGGAGCATTTTTCATAATTTCACTTTATGAAATTATATGATTTTTGACTGCATCTAATGCCTGAACAATTAAGGTCCTTTGTATATTGCATCTGTATCTTAGGTCTGAAATAATAAGCAGAGCAACATGATAATCTAAACTGAAACTGTTTATGTTCCTTTAGGGTAACTACTTGGGAATTACTATTAATAGCTCTAACTCATTACATCTACTCAACCAATGGCAAATTCTGGTGCAGGGAAGGAAGGACAAAATCCACGCCTTGCCAGTCCTGTTGAGAAGTTCTGATTCTGGAGGCATTTAGTTTATTTGTTGAAGACAACATTCATTTGTTGGAGACATCCAGCACAAAATAAGATTTTAAAGCAGGTCTGCTTAGTTTGAAATGTCATTTGGACATTTGTTCTCTACCTGCTCGTAGATATTGCAGGTTGCTGGTGAACCCTGCTTCCAGATCTGAGTCTACATTACTATTTAAGAGGCATTTTGAAAGGAAAACAAGGAAGAGACAGATCCTGGTAGCTGTTTGGGTTAGTTGCTGTAGCTACTACTCAAATGGCATACCACTGAGGCTACTGGAATGGAAAAGCAAAAGTGGCCCTTGTGCTAAACCATTTCCAAATGCTGCTTTATGTCAGTAAAAAATGTGTTATGGCTATTTAAATGGAAAATACGTTTGAGTCACTGCTCTTCATTGCTTGAAAGTGGTCTAAGGAAGAAAATGCTGCAGTGTCTAAAATCTGAATTTACATCCTGTTGAAGTAGAAAGCATTCTGGTTATTCCAGCCATTCTCTGGTTGGCTGAGATGGGACTAGAAGGAAAATAATCTTGTTTCCCATTTAAAAAGCTTTCAATTGACAAAGGAGATAGATAGGAAAGGGAAGAAAAAGCATGCCAACATCCAGGAGAGAATTGCCAGTCTCATGTCAAGGTGTTTAGACTATATGGACAATTCCTGCAGCTGCTTTCTCACTCTCACAAAATGTGCATTGGAGGAAAGGATCTTTTCTCGCCTGTAGGAGCCTGCTGCTAATGAGCTTCTTCAGCTGCTCGTCTTTGCAGGGGCAGATGGAAAGGCCTTGCCTCACCCTGCTGCGTCTCCTGGGAGCACAGCAGGGAGCTGCCTGTGGGAGAGGGCTGGGAAGTTCCCCTTCTGCCTTGGAGCCAGAGCAAAAAGGACTGCTTCACATGTTGAAGCACATGGATTTTTATTATTATATTTTTTTCTGAGAGAGGAATACTGCTAGTAGAGGTTTTTCTTGTGCATTCACTAATGACTCTGAAATTCAGATTTAAATAAAAATATGCAGTGAAAATTGTCTCAACAGATTTTTTAGGTTATTACACTCTGAATTGAATTTAATAAATATAATTTTCCTTTCCTTTCCTTTCCTTTCCTTTCCTTTCCTTTCCTTTCCTTTCCTTTCCTTTCCTTTCCTTTCCTTTCCTTTCCTTTCCTTTCCTTTCCTTTCCTTTCCTTTCCTTTTTTTCTCTCTTTTTTTTATTTCTTTTGAGGAAAAAGACTGTTTTAAAGGCAGATTTCTTGGGGATTTTTATTGATAAAGAACATTCATCAGGGTCAAAAACAGTTCTCACAGGAGCTTTAACAGCATGCATTGTCCTTATTTTACCCACCTTTATTCCATAGTAAGTAATTATTCAGTAATCACATCATCTGATGTAGTAAAACTATGATCTCTTCCCTCCTTTTCATAAGATGAAAGCTTATTCAGAGGATTTTTTTTCTTTTTGGGGGGAAATAAATTAACACATTTCCACGTTAGGACTGTTGAATAATTCAGTATGTTTGATGAGTTTAATTCATATAAATTATTGTATGTGCTGTCTCCCTGTGTGGTTCACTTCCTTGAGAAGGTAACATCAATCCTTCAGTGGCACAAGAGGAGCCAGAGTTATTGATTCATTTGATTTAAAGTTGTGTCCTTATTTTAACCCACCGTATCTGTTAGTACAGCTAGGAAATGGGCAGTCTGCTAGAGAGCAGGTCCAGGTCGTGCTGCTGAGCAGTGGCACTGTGGGGCACTTCCAATTGTAGGTTATACAGACTGTTTTTTCCCCTTGGCTTTCCACCTCTGTCACGTTAGCTTTGCAGAGATGATGATCATAGAACCATGGAATCACTCAGGCTGGAAAAGACCTCTAAGATCATCAAGTCCAACCTTTAACCCAGCTGATGAGAGAGAAGTTTGGGGTTCTGCATGATTATTTACTTCTTAAGACCTGGGATTCGGGTGATGTATATGCCCATTTACCACATTTTCTTGGTAAAATAACCGCTGTTTAAAAGCACTTATTTATGTAAAGTTCATTTTATCTGTCAGAGGCCAAGGAAAATAGGAATTATTTAGATTTCTGCTAAGTTATTCTACTTTCAGATACCATAATTTGAATTTAATGTAATAATGAAAGCCTCGGTGTGCAACGTTTATGAACATCATAAGCTAGGGATTGTGCAACCTTTTATCGTTTCTGTATATTGTAAAATTCCTTGCATTTGCCATAGGTACTGTACCTGCATGCACAAATCAAAGCAAAGTGACACTGTATGTTAAATGGCTGCTCTCACAAATCGGGTGTAAAATAATTGCCTTGTTATAAGTGGCCTTCGGGTATTTTTTAAAAAATCTCCTTGGGGCTCCATTTTCAGTTACAAAATTAATGATTTCCAGAGCATTTACCAGGACTGACAGCTGGGGAATCATTCTTCATATAGCTCCGTTGGTTAATTTAATTGAGACCCTCCCCTGTACCCCCTGTGTGGAAGGGATGTGCTGCCTGCTTTTACCTTATGAAGCTGCATTTTCTCTGAGTTTTTTAAGGGCAAAGACATTGCCACCTACTGGCATCAGGGAAAAGCTAGTTTTAAAAAATGCTCTTCCACGATTTATTTAAGAAAAGTGAACACAAGGTCTTCGATTCTTAGTCTAGATGGATTTTGATTGTACTGGCAGAAAGACTGCTGCTGGCAATAGTTAAAATGCAAGAGTTGCCTCTGAATTATGGCTACAGAAATTGAACGTAACAGTTCAGTACTTCAGCCGCAGGTTGGACAAAACAGCATTACCAGAACTATTAATATGTAATTTTTCCACATATATGTCAATAACTAGAAATAAAATAAAGTGCTAAAAAAGGCATACTAATACAAATAATGCTGATCCATGCTTTAAGCTTTTTGTCCTTACTGTTCTTCAGCCCAGGTTCGACAAAAAAAACAGATTCAGGAAATTATTTTTGCCCTTCTACTTTCCTTTTGACTTCAGTGGAAATTTCAGAAGGATAAAAAATTCATGTGCCTCGTCTGTAACTTGTTATAATTTTGTCAGTATTTCCCACCTGTGGGTTTGGGTTAGGGTTTTTTTATTTATTTGTCTGCAAAGTCTCACCACTCACCACTAACTTGATATACCAAATTTCAACACAAAAGCATATTTTTCACAACTCTTTTGCACATCTAAAATTTTGGGGTAACTAGAAGCAATATATTTTTTTCTGTCTCTTTATTGCTTTATGGAATGTTTGAAAGCATTCAGAAAGATAAGATTATAACACTGAAATAGAACCTATTTCATTTGGAGGTGAACCTCCAGTCAATATTTCTGTCACGTCACCTTCAGACTGAGTTACAACAACATCCCGGCTTTCTTTGTCTTTGGTATTTTTTGACCATGGGCTCAGAATTACTTTCGGCAACTCTAACTGAAGAGATGCCTTTCAGGTGTTGAGGACATTCATTTGAACAATACTGCTGGTATTGCTGACACACTGAACAGCACAAGCATGAACAAAGGCTACTTGTAAGTGCAAGGAAGATGAAGAAGCGTGGGTAGGATTTGTCTTACTCAGCTTCAGATGTCTGAAATTTTGACCTTGATCTCTCTTGTAGCACCTTGACTGATGGAGTAAAAGATGCTGGTCCATATTGTTCCTTCTTTGCAGCTGGCCTTTGCCTGTGTTTTATAGAATAGACTTTGTTCCATCATGCTACCAATTCTTGCACACTATTCTGTTAATATTTTAAAGAAAAAGTTTTAAGATAATATCACAGATTAGTCATTGCTTTTGATATTTTTATTAATATTTAAGCATAGCCCTTTTGCAGAGATTAAAAATCCTTCCCCTTTCCCTCTGCTCCTCTAAAATCAGAGCTGGGCCCTGTGCTTAGCCCATGCCAGCATGACTTGCTGAGGCAATCCGACTTCATACGAAGTAGCAAAGAGGGGTCTGCTGGCTGGCATCGGGGGAACCGGCACTCCTGCAGGTATTTGCTAATTATTAAGTAAATTAAATGTAAAATTGGATGGAAGAAAACAACAACACACAAATGAGATTAAATGTTGTGCAGGGATGTGTGATAGTAAACTTGCATGAAGTTCTAAAATGCTGCATTTTACATCCTAATCCTCAGATCAATTTCCTTCAGTAATTAAGTATTAATGCTGCAAGGTGATACAATTGAAAAGGCTTTTACATATGCAAGCAGAAACCAGAAATTCCTGAGCTCTGTGACCCTGTTTCTGATAGTAATTCCATACAGAGTCCTGTGCATGCTCCCTCAGCTCCCAAAAACCTGCAAAACCAGTGACGACTCCAAATTTTCACAAGAAAAAAAACATGTGGCAGAAGCAGCAGAAACGCCCCAGGGTAGAGACAGACGGCACCGAGTTTGCACAGAAGCGAAATATCTAATGTACTATTCTCTCACAGACACTGAAATACATACAGGTCCTGCTTTTCTGAGCACCATTTTCCTGAAGGAGCTGGAACAGAATAAATCCTGCCTGTCTGCGAGCACCAGTAGGTGCCAAACAATAAGTGGGACAGGCTGCCAAAGGAGGGTGCCCAAATCTGCTTGTTTTCTGGTATAAACCACAGCACGGTGCAGGTTTGCACCCGGACCCCCTCTGGGGTGTCAGACAGCCATCTTCCAACTCAAAATTATCGCTCCCACATCATTAATAAGCAGCTAATTTCTAAGAAGTAAGGGAAGCCAGTAAAGGCTGGATGAATGCACATGTGAGCACTTCATGCTGGAGCACTTATTCCAAAAGTGAGCTGTTTCTGTATAGCCCCAGGAACACTGGACAAGTGAAGCATCTTCAGGGGTCACAAGTCCGTGAGTCTTTCCCAACCCTGACTGTGGCCAGGACTGAATAAGTAGTTCACTTGGTCTCCAGACCTCTTCCACAACACCTTTTTGCTGTTGCGGTGCACAGAAAGCTTTGTGCTCCTGTTGTTAATACTAAAAATTGTGAATGGTTGTCCCCTTGTACATGACACTGGTGAGACTGCACCCTGAGTGCTGCATTCAGCTTTGGGTCCCGTCCCCTTGCTACAGGGAGGATGTCGAGTCGCTTGAGTGTGTGCAGATACGAGCATCAAAGCTGGTGAAGGGACTAGAAAATAAGATGTATGAGGAGTGACTGAGGGAACTGGAGTTGTTTATTCTGGAGAAGAGAAGGCTGAGGGGAGACCTCATTGCTCTCTACAGCTACCTGAGAGGAGGTTGCAGCAAGGAGGGTGTCTGTCTCCTTCCTCAGACGACAAGGGATAGGACATGAAGCAGCCATCACAGGTTGTACCAGGAGAGGTTTAGATTGGACATTAAGGAAAATTTCTTCATGGAGATGGTGGTAAAGCATTGGAATGGGCTGCCCAGGGAAGTGGTGGAGCCACCATCCCTGGAGATCTTTGTCAGATGTGTGGGCATGGCACTAGGGGACATTGTTTAGTGATGGGACTTGATAGGTCAGGTTGGTGGTTGGACTTGGTGATCTTGAAGGTCTTTTCCAAACTAAACAGTGCTATGATTCCCAGGTGCTATTTCTCATGGCTGTGCCCATGAGAAGAGACATTTCTTTTCAGTCCTGTATCTGACTGCTCTGAGCAGGACCAGAAGAGCCAGGAGGGCTGGTGGCAGTCATCCAGGTGGCAGCAGCACTGCTGCTCAGGTCCCACCAGCTGCTTCATGTGCAAGTCATGATGTGAGCCCCAACCCCATCTCACACATCACTTCTCTCGCGTCCCATCACCATCCAGCCCTGCACAACAGTACATGGTGCTTAAGATGCTCTACCAGAGGGGCTTGCCTCATCATACAGTGTTTTTCACTCCATCTGGTAGAGTACAATATTTTTGTTACTGATCATGACAAAAGGCTTCAAAATATTAGCCTGTATTGCTTCCATTTATTTACCCAAACTGAGCATTTCACTTTTTCTAAACATTATTTTCTTTTTGTACCCCGGTGAAGTTCTTCAAAATTTGATGGGATTTGAATGAAAGGATTAGTGAAAACGACAACTTTTAGTACATTGAAATTCTTCGGTATAAGACGGAGGACCATACTAAAGATTTTTCTCTTACTGGATCTTGCTCTTTGTGGAGATCAGCTTAGGCTATTTTAAATGTAGCACTGGAATCTGGGAGACTTCATAACTTGCGTACGGTACTGTGCTGGATGGAGCACATTTCTCTAGGAAGTGGTTGAAGTTCTCATGCACATCATTAGTTTGGAAGCTGCAAGAAACAGTATAATCTGTCTTAATGGAGCGGTAGTGATGAAAGATTTGGGTTAGTTGAGTTGTTCAATCAAAAATTCTTGGAGACAGGTAAAATTCTCATGTACCAGCAGGCACAATCTTCTGCAGGTGCAGAAACTTTAGTAGGGTGATATGCCTGTCAATAAATGGGACAAATTCAATGTTTACATGCATATATTTCAGTAAGGACTGCCAGTCAGGTTGGTGTTGTGAGAACAGGGGTTGTTCTATAAATGAAAAAGCAGGAAAAATTACTGAAGGCCTTGGTCTTTAAAGCAAACAGAAGTAAATGACTGTAAATCATTAGAGTACATGCATGAGAGAGGAAAAAGGACAAAAATCTCATATCGTCTACTCTCTCAGCCATTTTAGCTTTCAAATATACAGATTGTTCTTTAAAGTTGCAAAAATATGTTATTTAGTCTTCTTATGAAAATATTTAGCATATGTGGGCTTTGCTTCTCCTATAATGTCACCTTCCTGCAACTTGGACCTTGTGTGACATCCAGTGTCAGTGAAGCTTTGTTCGGTATTTTGGAGAAATATTTTCTGCAGCTAAATATCAATGTATCAAGCTAATAAATGAGTCATACATCTGGGAAAAAGCTCTTCAGTATTTTTTTTTTTTAAGAAGCAAAAACATCTCTATGTGACCACAAAGGAAAAAGTATCTTTAAATAATTTACCAAGTTTTATGAAGAATTTATCCAGAAACAATTACCCTCTTTATAAGGTTATACTCTTGTTCATTGATTGTATCCACTGGCATTTGATTCTCCATCTTAGAATCATCTCTCCTTACTGTAGGTGTCACTGAATTTTACTTCGTCAAACCCTAAAAATAAGTCTTCTGGGTATACATAAGAATGCATTTTTGTCATGGCTTCCTAACTTGAGAATACCACATCTGATTTTTACAGCTATAATTTCAACCTGTGAATCCCTTAGCTGGGTGTTACCCAAGCCTTCTGCCTGCTGTTTAAGCCTTAGACTTGGATATATATGGTCATAGATTGGACCTTTGTACACTCAGTTTGTGTGGTAATATATTTAGATATTTGAGTTTTATATGTAAAGTATTGTTTTAAGACATTCATTGTCTATAAATATATATTTAAACATTTAATAAGTATTTTTTCTGAAAAAAAAATGCCAAAAAAAGCCTTTAAAAAGCACAAATTGTTGGTTTATGATCTTTCTGTTCTTTTTTTTTTTTTTTCTAATTTTGATTTTCTAAGAACTGGGGCTATTCTGATTTTCTTCACATATACACACACACAAATAAAAGTAGATATGCCATTTTCCTTCATTTTTGTCTCTTGACTGAGCAGCTAATTTTGTACCATCAGGTATTTGGTACCTGAAAGTGTCTGATGTTAAGAATAAGTACGGGATATTATCATATCTTGAAACTCTGACCTATTATGTAATGACTAACGTCATTGAAATGAGCACAGGTAGAAATGCATGAAGGACAGTGATGTTAAGCTAAGATGCTTATACTCAAATCTAATTACGAGTTTGCATTTTGATCAGGTTTTAATTTTAATTCTGTCCATTAAAATTCTTCAGGCATGACTGCAGGTTGTTTAAGTGAACAGATGATGATTATTTTTCATAGTTGTTGTATGAGCCCCCACAAGTTTATGCATTATTAATATAATATTTGAATTATTTATGATTTGTTCGTGACAGAATTATGAAACCATATGATTTAATTATTGCTAGTTAATTTTAATTTATGCTGGAGGAAACTGAGTGTGTCCGATCAGGATCAGAATTAGGACGATAAGGGGGGCACTCTCTTGAACACAGGTACGTCAGATATTCCCTGACAATTTTATTACCATCTGTTACTTCAGAATAGTAGAAAAAAGTTTGGGAAGAAAATGAAATGAAATATATATGGTGTGGTTAAGGTAATCGTGTGTTTTATAACAAAAATGTGTATTCGCATATTTCTGTTCCTGGTTTCTAAGTGTGCTGTATCTGAGACTGGCTTATGGGTGTACCTACCAAAGACTACCGGCTGCTGTGAAATCTCAGATGGGAGGGCTTTAACATCAGATATAAGCCATTTTCCCTTGTCCTGTTTGAGTCTGTGTTTCAAGGCAAGGAGAGCAGAGCAGATGATGGGAAAAGCATGCCTGACAACAGTGCGGTAGGTACCAAGGGTCTGCCTGTCTCCATCCCTGGTAGATGTGATGGAAAATGAAGCTTGAAGCAGCTGTGTCCTGACAGCAGTGTGGGACAGTTGTAGCCAGCAGCCTGGAGGAGGCCAGCAGAGCTCAGAAGACAGCAGCGTGGTGTAAAAGAAGTCTAAAGGAGTAGCGAGTTGAGCTTGGAAAGGATGGGAATAGGATGGCAATATTAAAGAGAATCTCCAGTCCCAAAACAAATCCAAAGCTGAACATCGTTCATCAGGGATTGAGTTAATTAATCACAAAAAGCTGCTGGCTCAGACCAACAGCTAACAAAGGTCCCAAAGTGGCGCTGCCATACAGCTGAGCTGCTTCCTTTGGCAGAAGATGCAGGACCTGTGCTGCCCACCCTTCTGAATTGACTCAGAAGTAGTCACACAAATACTGAAACAGCCAGTATGGCAAACAGTTAAAAACCCTCTTGGTGTGATGAATACTGGAGAGTTATTTGTCATGGGGAAAAAATGGTCCTGTTTTCAGTCATTTGATAGTCTCAGGCTATTCAGATTGAAGGATAGCTCTGGCACTCTATTTACTGGACAGCTTCAGATGCAGTTGCAAAACAAAAAATTCTCAGCTGGGGAAAATGCAAGTGTTTGAATTAAAAGTCCTTCATTATATATATATATATATATTTGCATATATGTATTTAAAGTGTGTGCTTCTGTGTCTAGGTGGTCAGGAACAGAGGTAAATCAGTACTGAATCTGATGCAGGTGTGCTTTCTGACAAGACTGAGAGGCATGAGGGAAAGTAGCTATGTCTTAGAAATATTTCTGTGAAGTAGTTATTTCAGTAAGGTCTTCTGCTTCAGTAAATATTAGGTATTTTTTTTACCTTAACAGTGTGTATGAGTTACAGTGAAAAATTCCTTATTTTAGATTTTAACAGTCTGTAGGGTCTCAGTCTCTTTGTAAGAAAGAAGTCAAACAAAGGATCAGAAGACAACAGCCAGCAAGGAAAGGTGCTCAACATCAATAATTGATTATTATTATTCTATCTGTTATCTGTCTCCACACCGACCTGTAAAAAACATTCATTTAAATGTAAAATGTTATTAGAAATTCTCATCCTATAGCATACAATAAAGAAGGCTTTTCTGAATTCTTTGGCTCTGAAATGTGCAAAGCGACTGAGTTTCTCTGTTATTTTTTTAGTTGATCTTTGAATATTTGCTCTCAGTCTCCCAGATGCAGAATAAGAAGTGCCAGTCATTCAGCCTGAGGGAACATCCTCCTGTAGGCATTGTGCTAGCCGTAGTAGCTGCTCCTAAACATAGTTGGTGTGGAATGCGTTGCATGGAGAAAGAAATGACTTTTTTATACAGTATAAGATTTTTTAGATATTTTGGACAGTGGCAATTACTGCAGCTATTGTCCCATTAAACTGCTGTGGGTTCTGTTCTTTGTTCAAGATCTACTCACTGCTCTACATGCTTAACTGACAGATCCTATAGCAGTGGGCTTCACAGTGATAAAGATAGCTTTTCACTGATGGGCAAACTCATTTGACGAGAGCTTTCTTGCAGTAAACTGAACTGTATTTCCAAGACTTTAGACTGCATGTTAATGTTTTAAAAACTCTTTTCTAGTTTTAGCAAATGACTGCAATGAATGTCCCGAAATGCTGGTTTTATTTTTATGTAATGAAGGTTAAGTAATGTCTAGGTGAATACCATTAAAATCTATGGGTACATTTTTCAAGGCTACATCTGTTTTATTCTTTTTCTGTCTGTTTTTTTCAACTGCCATCATTTGGCATAAGACATTTCACTTGTGCATTTTTAACAACATCTGGTTTAATGGATGAATTAGTTTTCCATGTCAACTACAAAGTCAAAGCAGTGGAAGTAAACTTGTCCAGAGAAGAATGGATCTACAGTGCTTCTTCTCTGAAGCACAGCAACCAGTAGCTGGGGAACCTTGAGAAAGTTTTGATTCAGCTATTAGTTGTTTCAAAGTTAATTTGTTGTTTGCCTTTAGGAAGGAGTTACAATGTTTGAGACTTCAGATAGCATCTTACCATATATGTGTATATATATACAAATAAATAAAATTAGCTGCTGTAAGGAGCAGAACTTTTTCTTCAAATCAGAATATACTGATTTATAGTGAAACTATACCCTACAGTTTCACTGTTTTCTATGGATAACTTATTTCCATATTGGTGGATTAGAGAAGCCAGATGAATGAACCTGTAGCTGTGAACTCCCCTGACTCTAGAGCCAGTGAATATTAATGCCAGGCACAGCTTGGATCAACCTGAGCCCAAGCTTCGCCCTATAGAGGCAGTTGCCAAAGTTCTCCTTAGTTACTTGTCTGACTGACATTAAATTATTGTACAATAAAACTGATAACTTACTAAATTATCTCCTTATGTAATTTAAAGATAGTTAGAGGTCTGTTCAGACAACTCAAGATCTTCACCAGAAACAGAGAAACTATAATAACTAACTCAACTGTCAAGGAACAGATTATTCCACAGAACTAGTAATTGCTTGTGGATAAATAATTGTAGTTTTCCCCAAACATCTTCCATAAAAACAGAGATTTAAAAAAAAACCTTGAATTGGTGTTACACCAGAGACTACGTTGATAATTTGTCAATTATCTTCATCTTGATAACCCAGACACAAAAATCTGACATAATAACAGCCCTTAAGTAGTTTTACTCCTGTTGAAACAAAGAAATAGCAGATTAGTAAAACTGTGAATTAGATCTAAATTCTTTATGTATCATCAGACCCCGATGTTATCTCAGAGCAGGATGTGTAATTTTGAAATAAGCCTGCTCTAACAAGTTTTTTAGGGGTATGAATGATGACACTAGTGATTTTCTTTAGAAGTAATTTATTTCCATAGTCTGATTTGATTTGAATTTTGACCTTTTAGGATTTTTAGATCTAAATCCATTTAAGACGCTTCTGAAGGGCATAAAAGACAATGAGAAGTCAGTATCCTTCATATTAAAAATATATGAACTGTTCAGAATGAAACATTTAATTCCAACAAAAGCCATATCTTTAGGGACACAGTCCTCACTCTGCAGCAAAGTAAAAATTAATGGAATTTTGACAGGAAAATCAGCTTTCCTGTGCTGTGCTAACATGGCCTTTGTTACGTAACATCTAACAGTTTCACTGGTTTGTAGTGTTCTGTGTTGTACTTGAGAGTTATTCTACTGCTAAATTGGCTCAAGTATTAGGATAATTTAGACTGATTATCAAGGAATTGGTCTTATCCTGTTTCATCCTCTTATTATTAACAATAACATCTTAGGCAACCTGCAACAACCCTTTTTTCACCTTTTTAATGTGCTGTATCAAGGTAATTTAGGAGTTGAGGATCAAGGCTTTAGATCTTCTGAACTACAGGCTGCGTCTGAGAAAGGATGGATTCTGTGACTGTGAAACCAAATATATAGTGCATATAATGTAGAAATCTGCTGCTGTTCCAATTTATTTCCAGGCAGTAGAATTGTTCACATCAATTGTCAGAAAGTTAGGTTTTCACTAATTACAACAGATGAGCTTCTTGAATTGTCTGGGGAAAATACATAATGAAAGAAATTCATGGTAAAGATTTTCAATGTAATTCTGTCGTGTTTTCACTTTGGCAGTAATTCCAGAGGAAATGATGTGGTCTGTCTTCACAGTCTGTACTAATTACCCAGCACATTCTTATTTACACACTCTTTGCAGTGGTACCTGACTGCATAATTTCACTCGTGAGCTCTTACATGGAGTTTTCTCTGCTTTTCAGCTGCTGAAGAGATCAGTGGCTTCTTGACTGCTTTCCATCATCGATGCTCCCTTAATACAGAACCAAAATGGCAAAAGCAGAGAAGCAAAGCAGAGTTTATTACTGCAAGGTTTCTGTTAAATCTAGTCTTCAGTACTATTTTTTCTGTCTCAATGTACTGAATCTGCTTTCTTGCAACTGAATTTCCTTTCAGTTGCTGTCAGACAGCAGAGAAGTCAGTGGCTTCAGCAACAGGAGGCTTCAGAGACATCTGTTTTTCCTTTATATACTTTGTGTTCCACTTTGTCAAAAGTAGGACACATCTGGGAGAGGTAGTGGGGGGAAGAAACATCCAGACCTCCCTGCGGTTGTGTCTGTATGAATCAGCAGGTTGGTTTGCACTGATAGAGATGGATGCAAGATAATAAAACAAGTACATCTTTGTTTACAGCAACGTTTGAGAGAAAGCGTGAGGCTCTTCTCTGAGGAGCTGCCGATCTGGCTGGACCAACTGGAGAAACCAATTTCAGCATCAAGACATTTTAAAATGCTAATCAGCTTGTATTCATTACCAAACACCTGCAAATGAAATTAGCAGCAAAGAAGCAAAAGTGCAGTTGTACAAATGTGTGACGCTGAGCAATCCCGTGGTTTCACCGTGGTGCAGATACAGTGCAGGCTGGGATGGGAGACAGCAATGCCGTCTCCAGGGGTTAAGTAATTAATCTTGCAAACATCATTTTCTTAATGTGTAAGGAATTGCTGGTTTAAACATAGGAATAGTTCTCTAGCACAGTTCGGTCTTCTGTATCTGAGACACGGCTCAAATGTGATTTAACCCATCTGTGATGAGAGAGATGTAGGGCAGTATGGAAGTGTCAGGTGGACGCCAACAGGGAGTGATCCCAGCCTAGCTGTCATTACATAAAAGAGACACCGAGCTAAGCTGTGAAAGAGCAAAGTGACATAAGAAAGAACCTGGGGGCAATACAGAGAAGCACAATGAAGAAATAGCAAGGCTGGCAGTAGTACTTTTGGCTGAGAGATGGTGAAAGTATCAGATTTGGCAGCTGCCAGCATCTGAGGCTACTGGGTGATCTGGTGGCCAGGTAGCAGCTGAGGCCACACGCCTGTTGTACTTGGGCTTGAGGGACATCTTTTAGAGGGGTGTTTGGTTGAACTCTGTTGTCCATGTATTTATTATTCACCCCAAAACTGAATCTGTGTGTGTTGAATGAGATAGTTGCAAGGGTTTGTCTGTGGTTTGGGGCATGGTTTTTTACAGGATTTCTTGGTTTAACCCCCCTTTTAAGTGTATTTAAATTCTGGATTTCCAGCTGTCCTGAAACTGGGTTTGGGACTTTATAGTGGTGTTCTGCTTTAAATGTTGTTTTATGGGTACATTCATGCCAACATAAGCATGATTTCTGCCCCAAAACAGGTGGTGGGTTGGCCACCAGTGCTCACCAGCATGAGTTCAGCCTGTTTTCAGCTGGTTGTTTCTGAACAGAAAAGTTAGAGAGGAAATGTTTGGCTGGAATTTGCTTTTGAAGGTCAACTGCAGTGGTCAGTCCCCTGAAGCATTTCAGGGTGTCTTTGCTCCCCCATCTCACTTTTCGTTGTCAAGCTCCGATTTATCACCCGTTGCAGGCTTCATTCCAGTTTTCCTGCAGATGAGAGGGTTTATCTTTCACAAACATACTCAGCTAATCTGGAAATTGTAGTCCAGGCAGATGTTCAGCGCTCTGTGATTTCTGCTCCTCAAGTAAATAACATGGTTTGCATATGAAAGGGAGGTGTCTGCCTAAGTCTACTCTCCCAAAAGTACACATTTTTCTCAGCTGTAGCAATTGATGTGATTGCAGCTGAAGTTTCTCTAGTTACAGCAATAACTTGTCCATTTAGACAAATGCTAATTTTCAAAACTAAGATTTATAACAAAAAGATTAAGTTGCAAGTATCCCTTTAAAATACATTGTTAGCAGTCAGATGAAAATACAAGATTTTATATCTATTCCTAGAAATATGCAATTTCTGCATAGTCCTGGCAATGAAATCAGTTTTTCTTTTAGTAGCTCAGGCACTGTTTACTGCTGTTTATTCTACTTTTTACTTTCTAGTTAGAAATGCTGCCGCCTTCTTAATTATTTCACTGTGAAGAAAAGAAAGTTTATTTCTCTTTTCCATACAACTTCACTTGGCTGTGGTGCACTCCGTAGACTTTACTCATTACACCCAACATGCTCTGCGTACAGCTCATCAGTGACTAACAGTGACTAACTTTCATTTGACCTAAATTCCTGCATCTTGAGCTCAAAGTCCTGCTGCTGCAGCTCTGCACAGTGTGATACTCGTGTGAACGGCCTCATTGGCTTTGGTACGACTGCTGGCTTAGCAAAGACAATGCATTTGAAGGAGTAGGTGCAGGTCAAATGTTTAAATTCAGGAAATGTGCTACCGGCTGCTCTTCCTAAGGCCACACAATCAAGCACAATGTTATCTGTAAGGTGCAGGAAAAAGTACATTTCTGAATGTAGGATTCGGCTCAAAAGTTTTTGATAAAACAGGGTGGAGCTTTTCTCTTAATTTCACACTTGTCAGCTTTTCATACAATGTTATGTGCCATGTTTATTTTGAGATGTCATCCATTTCCTGAAAATTCTTTAATACTGGATCTTATTGTTATTTTTCAGGTGTTCCAATGAAACTGTATTCAAAAAGGAAGATTTGTTTTGGGCATACAATTTCTGCCCCACTCCGTACTCTTGGACAGCGCTTCTGGGCCTTATTTTGTACTTGATTTTCTTTGCACCTGGTAAGCAAACATTTGTTTTCACTTATAAGTGTAAACAATTGTAAAGGTAAAATGTCAAATGGTGAGGCTACACGTTTAACTTATTCTTCAGTCCAGCCATTAAGTTGAGTTTGATCTTTTTTTTTTAATTCTTAGGGATGGGTCCTATGCCCTGGACTGTCAATTCTGAAATCTACCCACTTTGGGCTAGAAGTACGGGAAACGCGTGTTCATCTGGAGTCAACTGGGTTTTCAACGTACTCGTGTCACTGACCTTTCTGCATACAGCTGAATATCTGACATACTATGGTAAGAAATAGTGTGTGTCCACGGGTGCTGTGCTGGCATTAGTACATAGATTTTCTTCTATTTGGGTTCTGGGACTCAAAGTTGGTTTTGCTATAAAATTCCAACTGTGAATGCAGTGTTCTCAGCTAACCATGGTCTAGTAAAACCAGAGACATGATATGACCTGCCTGGAGTTTGGTCCTGCTTTCATAAGAAACATTTATTTCTGTCCTTGAAAGTGAATCTAGAAAGCTGCATAAAGTAGAGAAGCTGAAAAAATATAAATATAAATATTTTGGCTTGGTGAATAATGCTGTCTTCCGCTTAAAAAGACAGCATCAGCAATTTTCCATTTTGTGATGGCAGTCCTTGCAGAAACAGCCGTGTAGCTGAAGATGCTATCGTCCTGCTCCCAGCTGTTGATTAAGTCCTGTCTGCTGGGGCCTGTGGAGAGATGGTCAGATTACTGCTCAGCCACTCCAGTACGAGTCATTTAAATTACATTAAGTTGCTACTGAGTTTCTGTGACCTTCATGTCATTACTAGTGCAGAGCCTTTCAGCTGCACTTGTCATTCCTTAGAGTCTTTTGGTCTGGAAGCAAATGTTTGTTGGTCCTTCGGTGCTTTCTCTGTCCCCCTAGTTAAGGTGGGTGGTAGGGTGGATGAGCTCTTTCTCACTGCCAATTGTCTTTGCAGAGGAATTATAAGTAATAATTAGATGTCAGAGTCACAAACATTGTTTTAATCCTCCCTGTTTCTTTTTTGCTGAAACTTCTCATCTTTGGCAGTTTTTTAGTGATTCCTTTGCTGTTGAGAATAACTAAGAAAGTTCTTGCCTTCCATATCTGCTTTTTTATTGGCTATGCAATAGTTGTTGTTTATCTTAACAGCAGAATGACTTGCCAAAAAAGAACGAGTATTCTCTTCCATATTAAATTAAATTGCTTTTGTTAATTGACTCTGTTGCAATGATGTAGCAAAGCAGTCTTCTCTACCCACAGCCAAGCAGCTCGTGGTGTTCCACCCTTTGCTCTTACATGCCCCTCTGATATCCACAGCCTGCTGCTTCTGCCATTCCCCTGCGTGGAAGCAGAGGAGGGGATGGGATGTTCTGTAACTGACTCTGCGTACTGTTTTACATTGCAGGAGCCTTCTTCCTCTATGCAGGGTTTGCCGGCTTGGGACTCGTTTTCATCTATGGCTGCCTTCCTGAGACTAAAGGGAAAAAACTAGAGGAAATTGAATCTTTGTTTGAAAACAGGCTATGTACATGTGGTATGTCAGATTCTGATGAAGGGAGGTATATTGAGTATATTCGGGTGAAGGGAAGTAATTACCATCTTTCTGACAATGATGCTTCTGATGTGGAATAATTTTCAGCTGCTGATGTATTTAATCATTTAAAAGCCTTCTGGGGGAAAAGCAGCTCTCTGGTGACCTCACTGCCCTGCTTCTGGTCTGGTTCTCCTTTCTACTGTCTAGTTAAAAATGCCTTCATGTTCAAAAATGCTCCATTTGGGAGGAAATCAATATGCTCGTGTTTTCTTGATAACGAAAAGCAATGGCTTCCAAAAAAGACTAAATTCCACGGTTATATAAATCAACCAGGTGTATGCAATCCCACACCATCACAAGGTATTTCGTACAGTGCACTGTACCAGGTAAATATAGAAGGCTATACAGGTGATCAGCGGTTGTCCTTATCTTCAATACTGACAAAAAATAAAATAATGCAGTAACCAATCAGAAAGCAGCCGACATCTGTTCAGTCCCCATCCCATAGCAGCCTAGCAAATAGCTCTGCTATGTAACACAACGAACGATGCTGCTGTAATGGTAAGCATTTAAAAGGTTTATCTGATCATGAAACTACAAATATCTGATGTGTCTATCAGAGGGAACATTGCCCAAATTTACCCCGACAGAATTGCATTTGTGTTTATTTGGGATAACGAGTAGAGAGCCATAGTCACCTAGGTGGTGTCTAACTAGGGTGGCATTGAGGCTGTGTAATCCCAGGCCGCCTGGCCACTGCTGCTCTTTGAGGACACACTACGATCAGTAGTTGGTGTTTGTGAGATACACTGCCAAAAATAACATCCTGGTAGCAGGAAAACAGAACTAAGCATGTGGCCGCGTGTACAAATGAGCTGGTGCATATTGCTATGGACAACACAGAGGCTGCAGTTAGTTGGAAATGAATGATTTTTGTTTTCCTTTTTCGCATTTGAACATTTGGGTTTGTGCCTAGTTTTGAACACAAAATATCATGAGCTAAAAGAAATAAAGGAGGGGAGAGGTTTTCTGCTGCAAAATGCACAGTGGTCATCCCTCCTGTGCCTTTTGCTCATGAATAATCATATTGCCTTCAGTTTATCTTCATATATGCAGAATAAGTGAATCCCAGCACATTTTTCCTTCAAATGCCCTTAGTCAACCAGTGTCTTGCTGGATCTAAAGAAAAATATTCGTGTTGGGCAGAAGCCTACATCTCATATTAATTGCCTTACTGAAGCATTGCAAAACTGTCAAGAAAATGTCAGGCACAAAAATCAACTTGGCTGCCTTTAGCATGGTAATGAAAATATTAATGGCATTTTATTCACCTGCCATGATTGCTTGCCTTGGCAAATTGAATTTTATGCAGCTACATAAAAATATTGTTTTTTTCTTTCTCCTGATTCCTTTCACTGCTTTAGAGATATGAGTTTGAAAGCATCGAAAATTCAAATTTTTATCTTTGAAACATTTGCTTCATGAAAGAATGTGGAAAGCCTCCTCTGCCTGTGGGCTGCTCCCCATTTATTTGGTAAAAATACCCTTATTTTTATTTTTTTAAAGATTAAATTGTTGGGTTCCCTAGCTTTTATAGATATGTTTTGTGCACTTTTTAGGGTTGAAAAATATTTTGAGGGTAGGAGTACTGTCAAAATGAAACTGGACATTTGTTACGAAGTTATTTTTATTGGGTAATATGTGGGGTTTCATTGTAATGATGAAGTCTGACACTACGCTATCTGATCTTATACGGGGGGGTTTCTTACTTGAATTATTGAACTTTAGTGATTGGATATATTTTGGGTTAATTTCTCTTTTACTTCATTTATCACAGAAGTATTTTTAGAAAGGAAACATTTTAGAGCATCCTTCTGTAACTTGACTGGGAATAAAGGGGAAAGCATAGCAGGCAGAGGGAACTGCAAATGAGTCGTTGTGAGGAGCTGACTGACCCTGAAACTCCCTCCCCTCGGTGGCGAGGGGGCTGCACTTTGAAGCCCTCGATCTTCCCTCTCCCGTAAGCACACACAGTGCTTCGCACCTTGGACGCACTCTTCAGAGCCTCCACCAAAGGTGCAGTACCTAACATGAGAAAAGGGATGCTTGGCACAGACCAAAAAAAATATATATATATAAATCAGTGTGAATTCAGGGTGAAAAAAAGTGTGTTGGAAGACCCTTCTTCAGAGCAGTTTTGTTGTCCAGAACAGCACATGAAGAGGTGTTTAATGCCTGCCCTGTGTCCACCTGGTGTCCTACACAGAGGCAGATTTCAGTGGGCATTTACTGCCATTTCAGAAGAAGGCCTTACAGCTCTGATCCCCTAAAACGACCCCACGCTCACGGTGCAGGTCCCTTGGTGGAAGTGGTTTGCGCTCCCGGTTCCAGCGCTTACCCCCTGCTCAGCTGTTCTCGTGTCCACAGGCAGAGGAAACCACGGCATTTCCGTGGCATAACTGAAACAAAGTCCCTGTAAAGATCGCTGGCACAAGATCAGCCTTTTTTATTTCTTCCAGGCAGTGCTGGGGCTTTTTAGCAGCAGCAGACCATCTTTCTTTGCCAGCATTGTTCCACAGATGTTCTCAAAAGTAGCATGCAATTGTGTGCAGCACTAGGCTCATTTTCTCACACCAGATCAGTCTCACTGGAAGCAGTTTTCTGAATTTTTGCATCCCATGCTCTTTTTCTGGAGGCGAAGCGATTGACACACAATTGTTTTGTTCATCGTTGCTACTGGTTATGAGGGTGAAAAAAATATCGGCTTCTTTGCTGTCACCCTCCGTTTCCCACCTGCAAAGAGTTGGGGTTAAGTCTTCCTCCTAGGGTTGTGTCCTGGTTTTGGCTAGTTCCAGCAGCTAGGAAGAAAATTAACACCATCCCAGCCAAAAGCAGGACAGCAAAGGTTGCTTTACACAAAGAAAACATTCCACACCTTAAAAATACCCAACCTGGCACCAAGCATCACGTACCATAAAAATGAGGTCAGATACTTGAAATTAATCTTACACAATTAGGGTTTTATTTTTAGAATATGTGAACATTTATAATGTATGAAGAAAATTAAATAAATGTTTCTATTTTGCAAAGATTTTTTATATTTGTGCATATTTTAAGTTTTAAGAGATTTTGCTAGGGGTAGACATAGTAACATTCCAGACAAAAGAATGAAAAGCTGAATAATTTATTAAATTTATGAAACAGCATAAATAGGGTGTCTAAGCACAATATCATTGTATTGAAAGCTTTCTGCAGAAGATGTGAATTGGTTTCTTCACAAGGACTGCACATTTCATTCAGGTATTCTGTGCATCAGGGGTGCTAGTTAATGATGCTGGTAGAGCTCTGCATGAATCACGTCTTGGTGTCTTGGTTATGCACAGCAATTTGAGATACTTTAGTAGTTCTGATTCTTTACAAGTTTTGGCCTAAGAGAAGTATAAAAGAAACAATTCCTGATGCACTTTTAATCTTTTTAAATTTAATTTGCCTATACTAGTTTATTAACCATGTTGAAATTGTTAAGTGTTGGGGGGGGGTGAGGTAATTTGCAGCTAGTTTCTTCCCCTTGTCACTTTGTTGATCAAAATAAGGCTTTAAAAAGAGGAACAAACCTGTTCTGAAAATAAATATAAAACAAAGCAAGCCCCTAGGGCTCATTCAGAGGGCTGAAGTCGCACTGTTGCATGCACCTCAGATCACTCCCGAACATTCGCAACCCAGCGAGCTGCAGTGACAGCCCTGTCAGACATTTTGTGACAAGAGAGAGGTACGTCCTAAGGAACGTGGTTCCAGCATTGACTTCTTTTTGCACGAGTTGGAAAAAGCAGCATTTCACCAGTGTGGGAGTTAGGGTGGGGAGCGGGGAAGAAAGAAATGATGAATCAACAGCTCCACAAAGTCAGGTTTCAGTAGGGATGGGTGTCAGAGCTGAAAGGAGCCATCGGTGACCTCCCTCCTGTGAGACAGAAGGACCACGGGACCCAGAGGTGGGGCCTGGAGAGCAGGTGCTCAGCACAGGTGGTCCTGTGGATGGGAACGGGGATGGGCAGACCAAGGGGAGGAAGCTCCCTGCAAGGGGGTGAGGACATGGCAATAGAGTTTGCAAAGCTAATGCTTTGTTTCCTTTGTGAAATCTCTGGCCCTTTCAAGTCCTCCAGTTGGGCATGGGGAGAAGGTTTGACACTGAGGGCAGCTGCAAGGCCCCAGCCTGAGCGAGGGTCTTCCCTTTGGACATGAGGGTGTTGGGTGCCATCCCCCGGGCAAATTAAAGCTAGACCTTGTGCTCCTTATCTTTATACCCAACCTCCCACTTCTCAATGTTAACACTACTCCAACATGGTCGTCTGGAAAGTCTACTTGGACTTGCTGAAGAGGCTCTGTTAGCCAAACATTGCTAGGCAAGGAAGGGGCAGAGTCTTTGTTGTACAGAGGTCTCAGAGTAGAAATAAAAGACAGAAGAGCAGGTTCTGCGAAGCACTTTAGAGAGTAAGATATCTGTGCACTTTTTCAGAGGTAGTCAAGCTAACCAAAACCCATTCCTCTGCATTGGGAAGAAAATAGAGCTTTGTGTACCAGGCCAGAAGCAGATAATTCCACAATATGTGCTTTATGGCAAAATGTGTTTTTATTGCGGGTAACATTTACAGCTTACATGTAGCTGCTGCCTATCAAGTGACTCGATTGTTCTCTGGATTTTAACAAGTCACATTTTTGTGCAAAAATCTTAGTGGTTTTCTATCAATCTTCATCGCCTTGTGTACAGTACAGTTAGGCATAATCCACAAAGTGGTCTAGGTTGTGGCAGTGTTAAAAATGTCAGCACAGTAAAATCTAGGTGAACATTGTTAAAGAAATATTGTTGTTTGTGATACTGGGGGTAAAAACTCCTTAAAGGCAACTATATTATAGATTTTAAAAGTCTGAAAAAAATGGCAGTTCTTATCTATTTTGTGTATGTTTTCATATAGAGGAGGAGTTTTTTATGTGCCAATAACCATCACTGTAGTGTTTTGTAAATGGGTGTTAATGGTGTTCCAGAGTTCTGTATATGAGCATATACTTTAGCCACGATGACCTGTTAGTGTGAACCAGCGGCATGTTTTTAATCTTATCCATGCCTCTCCTTGGAGGCGTTCACTTGTCAGCTTCACTAGAGCTCATGCACACCAGGGGAAGCTGGACCAGAATCAGGCCTCAAGAACCCAGAGATCACCCAGATCCCTCATGTTGTTCCTACTCAGTGTGTTACATCTGAATGACCCGGTATGTGTAATTATAAAGCTTCAACTATGGTTCAGTTACACTCCTCAGTCCTGCTAATATACAATTTTTCAAAATTTGGTTTTCCATTTCATCGTATTTGTATAAATAAGGGGAGCGCTGATTAATTATGAATAATGTCCACGTATTTCTAAAGGAAACATCTGTTTAAAACAGATGTTTTAAAGGAAACATCAGTGTTAAAACAAAGGCAAATTTCTCTTGCTGCCTTAAACATTACACAGACTTCAGAGAGGACTGAATGTATGACTTCTGCAGGAGAAACTTCATCAGGCAGGCAGGATGCTCGGCAGGGGGAGAAGCGCCATGGTTCCATGGTGCTGGGGCTCCAGCCTCACCTTACACCACAGCTCCTGCCTAGCGCACGCCTGCCATCTGTGCGATGTTAAGTATTCGATTAGTACCCATGAAATTGGTAGGATTATTATTCTTGAAATTCTTCATGTGCTCGAGCGTCCTGCTGGTCCAGGGCATAGCTGGGAATTGGCACGAGTCATGTGTCCGCTTTTCATCTGGAGTCTCACAACTTTACAAAAGCATCAACCAGATCTTTCCGCAGCAAATTCTATTTAAGGTTTTTGGGGATGTTATTGGAGACCAAATTGATAGAAATAAATACTTTTGTGTTCAGTAATAACATACATATGGTGCCATCAGGACACGTGGTATGGTGTTCAGTACAAAACAGGTTTTGGCTAAACTAATTGTCAGGTTGTCCAAGTTGTTTCTTAACAATGTTGAGCGTGCCATTTCCTTTTGCAACCAGTCAAGCCTATAATGTATGAAAGTGTTGTACATTTTCTGAAACTTCAGTGATGTATGATTATTTAATTGACTTCTGTTCTGATTGCTTTAATGAAGTTTGGTCTTTACATAAAAATAAATATATTCAAAGAATTGTCAGTGCCAGAAGTGTAAATGAACAAAATAAAAGGTGAGATAATTAATTACAAAATCTTTCTCAAGGTTTTATTTGTGTGGGTACTCAGGTCGCCTTTTAGAGATGGAAAATGGCATTGCCCAGAAATATGAGCTAAAACAGGCCATGGGCTTGCCTAAAATAATTGAAGGAGAATAATAATTTTGGATATGATTGGTATGGTTAAATATGTTTTAAGCGAGGGAGTGACTGTGGCACACTGGGACAGTCACTAAGGGCTGTAATTAATCACAGCTCACACCGAGGGGCAGATGACTTAAGTACCAAGGTGAAGGATGACCACGGAAATGGGGTTTATGCACTTCTTCTTTGAAAAGCCTCCTGTGTCCTTTCACAGTTATGGGTGGCCCAAATATCTCCTTAACCCACCATGGAAACAGCGAGGGCTTGGGGCTGGGGCTGGAGGGTGCTCTGCTCACTACCGCATCCTGACATCCACCAACGGGGGTTCAGTGTCCTCTACCCAAAAATAGAGCAGTTTTCTGGCAGCACTTTATACGTTCAGACTTGACTACTGACGGGGGAAAGGGCAGAAACTGATCATTTCTAGCTCTGTGTGGTTTATTAAGGAAATTGATAGAAGACCCTCGTGGGAGACCCTCTAGGTGAAGTGAAAATGGGTCCCGCTCCTCCCTGCTGTGTCCACGCGATATTGAGCCCTTGGGAGGTTCAGCATCACCCCCAACAAAGCTGTGTGGCCTTTTGGTCCCTTGCAGAGGGCTCCCAGCTGGCAGCAGCACCGCTGGTGGGGAGATGCAGGCACGAGGAGAGCGCTGGGCAAGTCGCTATCCGTGCTGGATCTTATCTCCAGGATGGGGAGAGGAGGCTAATCAGTTACTCGGACAGGTTATGTTTTTAGGTTTCTAGCCGATAGTGCTTGTAAAGGTGATGGATGGCTGCTGTTCGGATCACTTGTCACCAAAACCACGCAGCAGCTTTGTGGGGCAATGAAAAGCTGGTGGCCCTGATGTCAAACAGTCCACATTTTGGCTTCCTCCACTCCGGCTACTCTCACAAAGCAACTACTGATAGATCTATTTCTGCTGAAGTGATTCTGGGCTGAACTGCATGCAGCAGCACTTGCTCTCAAGTCTTTGTGAGCTTTTTAGGATCTGGCCCCTGGACACCAAGGCTGGGTGCTGCCACATCTGCACCAAGGCCACCCCCGGGGTGCCTTTGCTATAGGCCTGGCACCACGGGCCTGCTTTGGGGCTGCTGCAGGTGGGAGGAAGCACCAGCAGGAATTAAAGCTACGATGACATGTAACACCCCTACTTTGCTGATCGTGGTGGTTGCCAGCGGAGTGGTGCTGAGTTGTTTGGAGAGAGATCTTGGTGGTTGCCCCCCAGCACCGTCCCTCTGCCTGCCCCATGGCCCCCCAAGGGCTCTCCACGGTAGGGGTGAGATGGCTCCAGAGGCAGGGCTTTTGTTTGGTTAGCTGGTTTTTGAGGACATCTTTGGGCCTGGGTTTCAGGAGGATACAAGCAGCCATTGTCACGTGAGTGAGCCCTTTGACTTATCTAGCACACTGACTTTTGGGACTTTGATATACCCTGGAAGTGCTAACAGAATACGTAACGCTGAAAACTCAAAGCAGGGCATCTCATGTGGCTCTGTAAGATGTGTGTGAATGGTATGAATGAAGAAAGAAGGCCTGCATTCAGCGGCCCTGTCACGCGTTCAGACCATCATCATGCAGGGTGCATTATATCACAACAAGAACAGGGGCCAGGGGTGGAAAACTTCCAAGCAAGCCCTGTTCTGTGCATTGCTCTTCAGAGAAAAGAGATGAGGCTGAGCAAGCAGCCTCGCACAAGGAGTTGTACAGGGTGTAAGGGGAGGACAACCTCCAGCCCACGTCCTCGCTCCCTGCAGAGACTGTGTGGGTGCCAGTGATGCTGGGGATGCCCCACAGGGTGGGTGAGGTTTTCCAGCCCCCGGGGAATCCAGGTGTGAGAAGGACAAATGAATGCCCCCTTCCAGCAAAGCGCTGAGCCCCGGTGGAAGTTTGGGTAGGGGAGGTCCAGGTCTGAGGGAGTGAGGAGCACTTTGGGGCCCATCAGGGCTGGAGGTGCACGAGCAGGCTGAGGGGGCTGGATTAGCAGTGATGAAGACCAGATGTGAAACTGAGACTGGCTCAGGTTGCCGAGGAAACGAGGGTGGAAAGAGCAGATCCCAAACAGGGGCTGGAGGAAGGAAGCAGGTGAGGAAGGAAGCAGGGTGGGGGCTACAAGGGAAGGCCGGTGGTGTGACAGCATGGGGACACGGTGCCTCTGTGACACCGCTGCACAATGGCACATCCCTCTGGGACAGAGAGAGGTGAAGGTGGAAGATGGGAGCTGGGCTGGGACTGGGAAAGCCCCTGGGGATGCAGCAGCTCCTGCATGAGCATCGCCACATGGCAATGCTTGAGCCGGGCAAAGTGTCTAAACGTACATAGCCCTGCTGCATGGCAAACACCCACAGCAATGAGAATAGTGGTCCCCCCCCTTCTCCATCGCAGCCCACAGCTCTCAGGCTGTAGGGACGGCGGGGACAGGGCAATGCGGGGCTAGGGTGCCTCCGCCACCACACCATGGCACACAGGGATTTGCCAGAGGCCAGGAGGGGTCAGCACATTGACAGCATTGGCACCTTGTGGTGCCTGCATTTGCTCCCTGTGCTGCCTCCTCCATGCAGTAATCAGGTTTCCTTTCAATCTCCTTCTGATAGACTGATTGAACTGGCTAAATCTCTCTGTACCATGTGTTTTTATCTAGACTTCAGATTTTCATAAGCTTGTTCTTCTCTATTTTTTTCTTCTCTATTTTTTTTTGACATTTCTTGGGCACGGCAGTGTTTGTTCAGTGCTTAATCTCCCAAGACCACATACACAGAGAGGATTGCCCCTGGCGTCCCCATTGCACCAGGACAGGGTGAGTGCTTGGCACCTTGTGCCAGCCCTCACAGCACCTCTGGTCCTCCTCCTGCACAACAGTGCCCTTAAGCCTGAGTGTGTTTTGATGCATTTTGTTCAAGTGGAGCCAACCGCTGATCATTTGCTTGTAGCCTGTTTCAATGTTGCCACTCTCTTAGGATCACAGCAGAAGAGTAGGCTCACTGTCAGCCCCATACCATGTCACCCTGCTAACACAAGATGACTTCTCCATTCCCAAAATGGCCAGCAGCGAGTGGCCTCATCCCTGCTGGGAAGGGATGCTCTGGAGTAAGCCTTGCTGCTAAATTGGTGCTTGGTTTAATCTTTTCACGGCGGGATGGCACCACCTCCCATCTGACTGCTGTCCTGCTTTGTCCAGGATGTCTGAAATGACAGCATGCCCCGTTCCCGGGCTGTCACAAGACATGACTGCAGCCAGAGCCTCTCCCTGATGCCACACAGCTTTTTCTGCACTGTCCTTTGGCCTTTGGGGTACCTTTGGGGCAGGGGAAGGAGGCTGCACCATGTGGCATTGGAGCAGAGTTGGGCTGGCACTTGCATCCCTGCTACTCTCCACCCACAGGCAGGGACCAAGGCTTAGAGTGGTGGGAAGGAATTAAGGGCAAGGAAAGTTTTTGTAAGCTGGGTGGAGGATGACTGCCACCCCCAGCCTGGCAGTGGATGAGATAGCTTTTAAATGCTCTCCATATGTTACGCTATGTTATGGTGGGTGGGATTCACAGGGAGATGCTGAGGGCATTGGTGTGGTTTATCCCTCCCTGGGTATCTGGTGATAGCAGCTGCTGCAGCCCAAAGCTCAGCTCCAACTGGCCCCGCTCCGAGCAGGGCTTGGGTGAACTCCAGAGGTCTCCACCAGCCTCACCCAGGCTCTCCAAAAATCTGCCCATCTGCAGGGACCAAAAGCCCTTAGAGACCTCTTGTTTCACGAGAATTACTCCACTCCAGGGCACAGAGTACATTTCTGCAGGATGCTGTATCAGCTTGTCAAATCAGCAGGCACGGTTCGGGGTCCTTTGGCCAAGCCAACCCCTGTGTGCTGAGCAGGACACTGCTGCCATTAATCACAGCCCTCTATCTGCAAGCTTGCACAAATGCAGCTGGTTTGGAAATGTGTTATCCTGACCCTCAAATAATAAAACAGCACCCTTCCAGCCTCCTGCCTTACCTCCACTGATGTCTTCTGGAGCAGCATTCCCCATCCTCTTGCACACAGCTGGTATATCAGCACCTCTGCAGCCAGCTGGGTGCTGCACCTGAGCTCCCCACAGGCTGTTGTGGCTAGGTGAGAGGGAGGAGGACAGTATTTGGCTCACAGAGTCGTGAGACCTTGCTGAAGCTCAGCATCACCAGCCCTGGAGAAGCCAGCTCTGACTCAGCTAACTGGGGCTGTCACCTCCACCCTGTCAGAGGCCATATCTGAAAAGAGGCTGAATGGTAGCAGAAACGTCATTTGACTTGTTGGGGATGGGTGAGGATTTGGATGCAGAGAGTTAATACTTTTTCCAGGAAACCTCATTCTTTCTAAATCATCTCTCTACTAAAACCCTTAAAAAGCCAATTCACAAACACTTTCCACCTGAGAAATAATCACTTGTATGAAGACTTAAGCTTCTCATTTCTCACAATGATAATCCTTCGCAAAAATGAAATCAGGATTTCTACAAAGTTTGTAGAGGCTGTTGGCATAATAATGCCCAGCTACAAGCTGTCTGAGGAATGAAATGAAGGTCCTGGTGGCGTTTGCCCAGAAAACTTTGCCTGAATGCTTACCTTGCACGTTATTGTAATTAGAGTTGATTTTATAGGAAAAAGAGGTTACCAGCTGCACATTAAAATTGCTTCGGACTGAAGCTTAGGGTAACATTTTCAGTAAGAGAATCTGTCTTTCCGTCTATATTTATTTAGAAATGTTCAAGGGCCAATACAACAAATTAGCAAATTATTTGTGGTTAGTTACAGGTACAATTCTGTCCTTTTCCCCAGCAAAACTCAGTTATTAATTGATTCTCACCGAACCCAGTTAAAAAACGTACATTCCTGTGACCTCCCCAGAGGCTTATCACACTTCCAGGAAGATTACAATGGATGAAAAAGGAGCCTCTCTTTGCCTATCCTTGCCTCAGAGAAAGCTTGTGGTGACGGGACGTGTATGATTGGTGATGGTCATTGCTGAAGGTTGTAAGTACTGGCGGCTAAATAGCACCACCTGCTAAAATATCACCTGAAGGAATCAGGATTGGAGGCTGCCGCCCCAGACAGAGGAGAGTCCTGCCAAAGCAAGCTCAGCTCTTCCCAAAAGTCACAGAAAATCAGAGGTGAAAGAAAGCTCCTGAGCACAGTGGGAGACTGACACTGAGATAAGGAGGAGGCATGGTTCTCTTCTAATGTAATAACAGTCACATAAATACTTTAAAATACTTCTCCAGTGGCTAAAAAGAGCATGCTGTTTTATTTATCACCATCGCCAGCACACATACCACTACAGAGATAGTTTTTATCCTTGCGGTTGGTTTGTAATCACAGGTAAAAATTGCAAGGCAATTGGATTTTATAGGCTCTCATCCAAAGCCTTTGGAACATGATGGTCTGCTTTGATTGACATATCCCAAGTGGTGAATTACCATATTAGAGAGATAGGTGCAACTCTTGCATGCAGTCAGAACATCTGTGTCTGGCTCTGAGCTGCATATTTTCAGTCCTTACTGGGAAATGGTGCAAGCCAGGCTGAGACCTGGCTAGAACCTGGCAGATTTTGAAAGCTTCTCTACAGAGGCTTAAGTGCAGTGGAGAAAATAAGCTACAGCAGTGAGAGGCTCTAAACTGTGTGAGATGTGAGAACTTACTTACTAAGAAGGTGTTTGCCTCCTCTGAAACACCTACACTGGTCTCTGGGGTGCTACAGTCCTCTTCTCCCAGTTCTGACCTGCCCTCTCTGCCCAGTAGGTTCGCCGGAGCAGACTGGGAATCTGCCTTGCTCTGCAGACCAGAAGTGTCTGCCTGAATTTGGGTAGCTTCACTCACTGCAAGACAAAACAAATTCTAAAAGCCCCAGCAGTGATGTCCCTCTAGCAAAAAGCAGGAATATCTCTCCCACTGCACGTTACTGACCGTTTGCATCGGGATGGGTCAGTTCAGCACCGTCAAAGCACAGCCACCAGAGAGCTCTCAGCCAGGTGATGTACAGGGTGTAGCTGGGACAATGCTTGCCTTGGAAATGTCCCGATTCCAGCCAGCACAGGCTCGTGTGGCACAGTCTGAGCAAGTTTCATAACGCTGAGTGAACAACTGTGCCTCACAAAATCCTGGTAACTGCTGAGCTTTCAGCAAATCATGAGTATTATTCAGATAAATTATACCCCCTGTGAAGAAGATGATCATCGCAGTTTCAGCTAAAGAAATGACTAGGGAGCTTGCTTTGACAATAAATTGCGGCAACCTAAAAAAGAAAATCTGCTTATGTCAAGCCTTAGGAAGTAGGCGGTGAATTGGCTAAATGATAGTTCCACATTTCAGAAGTCCGGCTGTGAAGCCACTTCCTGTGTGTGCAATTTTTATATATAAAAGACAATGCGATTTTCTTCAAAGTGAAGAAAAGTCCACTGACATTTCCGAGAGATGCTATTTTTAACATGGCATAGACATAAACCTGCAAACTGTTCAGCAATGTAGCCTGCCTTTTAGTTTCAAATATAAAAGCAGGCAGAAAACACAGCCATCAGTTTGATGATGAGAACTGAGACAAAGAATGGCGAAGGATCTCTTCGGTGCTGGACGATGCACATCCCGACATCCACAAGACCTTTCATTGCAAAATAAAAGAAACTGACCTGGTGGAAACAAGGGCCCTGAATCTTCTAACAGCTGGCTCCAAGGGATAAAGCACAACATGTTAACCTCATACAAGCAAGTTTCCTGCAGTGTGTAAGGACTAGCCTGTAACATAGCTTACAAACATTTATGTAACTAGGAACTATTTTAAATGGAAAGAATATAACCTAGAAACAATACTATACTATCAGGAGATTTTATTTATTATTTGTAGCTTCAAACAAATACTGTTATAAGGAAAAAAAAAATATTTTCAACCTGCTGGCAAAACTCAGAAACACATAAACAATTTGTCAGTATTAACAGTCAGAGAATGAATCAATAGAGTGCTGTGGAAGGAATTTTAAGCATTTGGGTTTGTTGTTATTGTGTGTTTGCTTCTTTTGTTAAAAATTAATAAATTAGTTCTTTTAAAAGTACCTTTTATTTTATGTGCACAGATGTGCATTTTCTGTTTCCTTTTTCTGTTTTCATTTTTCTGTTTAGTACAAACATAGGGCAAAGGCTAGTTTGCCTGTTAAAGTGGATAAAAATCAGACAGTAGTTCTGAACTAAGAGTCACATCAAATGTGTCTTGAAGTGAAATAGAATCTCTCCACTACCTTCCGGAGAAGCAAAGTCATCATCAGACTACAGAATCTTACAGGTATATGGTGGGAAAGCAAATCTAGTTTCTAAGGTGTATGTTTAATAAGCTGTTGTAAAATCCATTGTTAACAGTTGGAGATCTATAGAAATCCATAGCTGGAGAAGGTAGATAGAGATCCATAGTAAGTAATAATTTATAAGCAAATAAACAACAATATTTTGACTAGCCAAGCTAGAAACATCAAAATATGACAATTAAATAACACCTACTGAGAACAAGAAAAAACCTGAAAGTATTATTTCTGTCCCCTTTACATGCCATTCTATTTGGTCACTGCTTTTCTCTCTCCTTCATGACATCGATGTAGTTCAGAACCTCTAGAGTTGTTCTGTCAGCCAAACTCAGATACTCGGCTTCAGAAGAAAGAGCTGCCTTTCCCGCTGTGCTGCCTGTGCCTGCAGGCTGCAGCGCCTCATGCTCTGGCATTTTGTGCCCTCCAGTGGTGCCTGCGGTGCCGGGAGGAGGGAGCCCCTCGGGGCTGCGGGCAGAGAGGAGGGAGCTCCCGCAGCTGCACACCCGCATGGTGTCACATTGGGTGGCAACATCCACCTTCCCTGCTTCTGGGGCACAGCTCTCGGTCTGTGACCAACCATCCCGCTTTGTACTGTCAGCGACGTGATCTTTTTTATGGGTCTGGTGTAAGGAGCTGCCCTCACCTGGGGCAGTGTGGTCTTTATTTGCCTCCTCTGTGTCATGTGAACTAGTGTGTTTCTGCTGAAGGTAGTTATCTTCTCCCCTGGCCAAACTACTGCAGTGCTGGAGGGGCTCAGATCCACTCTGAGAGGCCGTGGGGGTGTCTTTGCTTGCCGCACCTGAGGTGTTGTTGGCATTGCCTATCTGGTAACACCTTTTGTCCACATACTGCTTTTTGGCTGGGTCTTCCGCTTCAGACTGCATGAACAGAATTGTGTGAATAACTGTTAAAACAGTTCCATAACTAAGTTAATAATCAACTCACAATTAAATTATGAAATAAACTGAAAGGCCAGAACTGTCTGTTGGATTTTTGTGTTCTTTCTGCAGGAGCATGCTCCTGGCCTTTGTTAGAAATAAGGTGGGTGAGGTGGACCTTTCCTCTCATGCAGATTTTTTATTTATATATTGTGGCCTTTTTGTGTTCAGTAATGGCTGAAAACACACAGTGTCAAATCCTCCTCCCTTACTGGCACTTAAAGTAAGGCAGCAACACCACAAGGAAGAAAGCAGAAGCTTGCTTAGCATCTTTCCACAGTTGTATTATTGTAATTCCACTAGGCCTGATATTGTTAAGAGACCAGACCACGGGGCTGTTTAACTACTTAGGAAAATTTACATCTAATCATTTCTTGTTTTGCTCACATATAAATTTGTCTTATACAAAACAAAACCATAAATAAGATTCCAGCTGCATCCACCCTTGGATGTGCACAGGCATATAGATATCATTCAAATGAACCCCTGTAAACTCACCAGGGAGCAGCACTCACCATGTCAGGACTAGAGCTGAAACAGCTTTCTGTCTGTCTTGGAGAGTAGCTGGGTGAGGGGCTGCTGAGTGGTGACTCCACATCTGAAATTTGAGCTCAGACAGAAGGAAAAGTTACTCACCAAATATTCCCCAAACATCCAACTCCCAAGCACAGAATGCAGAATGAAGCATAACTACTACTTCTGAAGCAGTTTTATGATGCCGCTTCAGGAATAAAGTGCTAGCAAGGTCAGTCTGGGATATGGCAAGAGTCAATTCTCATTCTCTCAAGACAGCATATCACAGCAGAACGTGTGAGACGGGTGTCCCAAAGCTAAAGCTAAGCTGCTAATCTGCACTGGCAGCAGCATTGTGCTACCCAAGAGGGGTTCTGCAGGGCAGGGGAAAGGATTGAATGCAGCAAAAACCCTGCACACAGTGGCCACCATACAAGTTATGTGGGCTTATGGTCATGTTTTTCTCTTGGAGGCCCCTGGGAGGTCTTCTGCTCTGAAATACAGCCAGCACGGCTGACCCATACAGCTACTGAGGGAGCAAAAAGGATGTGGGATCTCTCTGCTGGCTCCCCTCATTCTGTGCACATGTTGAACTGCACAGCGTAGTCTGGTGGAAGAGAATAAAGACTGGTAAAGACTAGACTAGTAAAATGAAACGAGAAACATTTCATGAACATATTAAATAATATAAAAGACTTGTCCAAGATTTTTTTTTTCCACCAATGGAGATCTGCAGGAATAGAAAGAAAGACAATGACTGGCATTTACTTGGCCCTGTTACAAAATGGTGATGTTTGTAAACTTGAGTTGTGATGTTCACATTAACACACCTGACCTCTCATGGATTGATTTATTTATTTAGAAGCTAATCCTAATTTTAGAGCTGGCTTTTCAGTTTAGGGGACAAACTTGGAGGATATGGGGCAATAAGAACTATGTGGATAGTACTCACCAGAAAGAAGACCATCGGAATTGTTCTCTTCAAGAGAAAGCTAATACTTAGTTACCTGGTAATGGTATTATACCGCGCTGCATGAATCAAAAATAGGAACCCTCATCAAATGTAACATCCTACAAAGATGAGAACACTTCTCCCTGGCTTTAAAAGTAAGTTTCAGTTTCATGTATAGAGAAAAATCTGATATTTGACTCAATGATATGTAAATGGCACTAACCTTTCTTCATCTTGTGAAGGTTTGAACTCACTCCCAACTTACACTCTTCCTCTTGTGCTGTTGCAAACTTTTGAAAACAAGCATTAATAGTGAAGGCTCAGCTGGTTCAGCGCCTCAGGTTAAGTGAGGAACATTCTGTTCCTCTATTACATAAAGGACTCACTGCAAATTATGATAAGGACTATAAAACCCCTGAGCAATACCATATGCACCTGAGTGACTTCTACAGGCAAAATATCTACAGGAGGTTTTATGTGTATAACGGCATAGAGCTCCATTCAAACACTGAAGTATCCTGCATATAACCTCTGTACCCTGCCACGGACTCAGACCTTAGGGTAAAGAGTAACTTATATATTGCATTTCAGGCATCAGCTTAGGTGTGAATCAAACCATATAAATTACGGACCTGAAAGGACTGGCTGAACCACTTAACTAGAAGCTGTTCTTTCTGGACTCCTCATATAAAGCATGAAGGACAAGAAGTATCCAAGTTAATTCAGAGAAGTTAATTCAGTTTCTAACTGTTGTGGATATTCCTTCTTCACCCCAAATGAATGGTGCAAACACTTCAGTAGTAGGTAACACCAAAAAAAAAAGTCTTTAAAAGGTTACCTCTTCAAATCCAAAGAGCTGATTCTGTTTCCAGACTGCTTCTTTCACAGGCTCATCTCTGAGGGATGCAAACATGAGTTCTCTGATAAGTGATTTCCCCTGTACTTTTACTTGCTTTCTGAAATAAAGTCACTACTGCTGACTTTTTTGCATACATTTTTTGTTTTGTCTTCAGTACGCATGAAATGTTTCCCACTACTGAGAACCTGTTTTTTTTTTTTTAATATTTTTTTTTTTATATAATTTTTTTTTACTAATAATTTTTTTTTTACTAATTTAACTGAAGACAGCATTGCTTTGTTATGGATCAGTCTGTGACAAAGCTATCTTGATGAAAAACACGGGGCACTCACATATGTTAACTTTGGCCTAGGAAAGACGCTAATTTCCTTTGTAGTCAGTGAAAGGAGACAAGGTCTTTTAGAGTACAAAATCACAACGAGAGTTTGACTGCAGGGAACCTTTCTCTTTAGTTATTACAGACAGATGTACAAAGGGTTTACATGCACAGGAGTTTATTCACATTATTCACTGTTATTTTCACTGGAATAACTTAGGTCTTCAGTAATATTGCTTAGAACTTTGCCTTCAGGTCCTCTTAGCCAGGGTTTCTGCAATTCAGCAAGGTGTCTGCTGCTGTCACTAGTTAATAGATGGACTATTTTTACTGCACTCACCTTTTGTTTATTGAATAGTTCTGCACAGTCTCCTTTAAGTTGGTCTGCTGATCATGATAGTAAGCAAATGTCTCTAAAATCAAAAGTAAATCTTGTTTTAAAAATGCAGTAGCATAAATACAATTTGAAAATAACTACTTCTATCAATTTCTAAAAATAATTGGATTAAAAATTAAATTGCTGCACCTCAAAGATTCATAATGTGTTTTAGCTCAGAGTAGACACACGTATATATATATATATATATATAGGAGGTGTGTCTAAAAGAAGAATAAAACATAGAACATATGTCCCTAAAATGCTGACACTCACCACTTTTTTCAAGTATTGAAGGTTTTTCTTTGTTTCCAGATGGAACGAAGTAGTGCTGTCCCTCATGACAGTCCTGCAGGTGGGTGTTATGAGGTCTGCCTTTCTTGTAGCTTGCAAGTGACACATTGTTATTTTTACATAAAACCTGTTCTGGAGCTGTGAAAATGCCTTTCAGGTGTCTGTCTATGGATTTGTTTTGGGCTTTAATTGCAGGATGAGCCTCTCCAGTATCATAAGTATAATCTCTGTTGGTCATTTGATTTCTATCATCAAGATCAATGAAAAAATTGGCAGTACTGCTTTGGTTAACAAAAGGATTAAAATGCCTTGTGGAAGAATTATTATGGATTGATTGGCTCTCATCTTCAAACGGTGCCAGAAAGGGACAATCACTTTCATGCTGGGGAGCTTTCAGTTCTGTGGTTTCTTTCATGACACCAAACAATGTTTCTTTTATTCCTTCTCTGTTTTCTGATTCTTTACTCGTCATTATCACCGGATTTTTCCTGGCAGAATTCATATAGTCCAGCCTTTGGGGGAAGGGAATTAAAAAAACACAGCTTGCTCAGTATATAAATTAGCAAAACACTGACTGCTAACACTACAAACGATCAACTTAAAAAAAAATCAGACTTTGCTCCTCAACACACTTGATTCTGTCCTGAGTGTATGTTATTTCCACTGAAAGAGTGCCTGTATTTTATTTCCACATTATAGTAAGGCTGTTTTAAACAGAGTTCTGTTTCATGATATCTCCAAACGTGCCAATACATGGAGCATATCGAGTAGGAAACTGTGATTTATAAATCAGCCACAGTATGTCACTGCTGCTCCACTCAACTGACCAAAGAAGTCCACTATGGACTAAAAAAAAAAAAGACAGAAAGAAAGGAAGAAAAAGAAGAGGGAGACAGCTTCTTCAGTTCGTAAAAAGTTTGTTCTTCAAGGCTACAGTTCACTCTTGTACTGAAAGCCCATTACAAGATCTGTGCATTGCTTAATTCCTGGTCTCTTCAGCAAGACAACTGTTTTTGTAATTGAGGTCCGTAATCCTAATTAAGCACAGAAGTTTTCTACTCGGCAGTCAGGAGGTCAGTCTTTTTTGTTTTCAGTTTTTTGCAGTCAGTTTTGTTTTGCCCCTACTTCCCTCCCCCACTTCTGGTAGTAGTGGTTTTGAAGGACGCTATCATGTTTATCATTAGTGTGAAAGCTATCATGCTTTCACTCATTTGGATCTTAATTTTACATTTGGCCACTTCTTTCTAGGTTTGATCTCTTGACTGACTTTTCAGAAAATCTGAGTGAAGAGTTAAGAGATTTCTGTATGCAGAGATGGCCATGGCCATTCAAAGCATGCCTTTTATTATTATTAATAATAATATTATTAAATAATAACAATAATAATAATAATAAATAATAATAAAACAATGCTCTCAGTGGAACTTGAAAATTGAAATGTGGCAAAGTGAAAACTTATTTTAAAAAAATCTATAATGTCTTGATCAGAAAATACTTGGAACTGGAAAAAGATCTTAGAGAACTTAAGGGAGAAAGTACCCACAAATCAGTTTTAAAAGACTAAACATAATACGGTTTGTATCTAGAGAAAGTTGGATACAACTGAGGAAGGTAAAAACATTTTGTGGAGCAATCCAGCTGAACATTTTGTAATACTAAGTAAAAGATAATAGTAGATGAGGAAATGGCTAAGCACTACTCAGAGTGAAAGACTTTTACAAGACACCTACAATTTTTAGTTAATATTTAATGAACTTGAGGGGTCACAGATCTCAGTACACATGGATTCCATCATCAGTATGCTACAATTATGTTAAATGATTGTGTAAGTTTATGCTTTTCACATGCTGTGAAAGATATGTCCTTCCCAGGAGAGTTGACAGCTACTGAAGTGAAAGAATTTATAGATATCATGGGTGAAAAATAAACAAACAAACAAAAACAAAAACAAAAAAAAAGAAAACACAAAGAAACGGAGTTGAAGAACTGTTGGAAAGGAGATTTCACATTGTCAGCATGGTCAGTGAGCCATGAGTGGGTGGAGGACTGTGAAAGATGCCATGACCGAGGGGAGTGCAGACCTGAGGGCCCATGGAGAAATGAAAAGGGAGATCTGACAAGATAAGATTATGTAGGGCATCAAGATATTCATCAGGAAGTCACCAAGATATACAGCAATGTGAGCATTATCCTAACTTTAGGTTTTGCTGGAGAAAGCTAGAAGGAGCTAGGAAAAGTTAAAAAGAGAAAGTTAGGTTGGGTATGACTGAAGGCTGCTGTGTCCATCAAGGTATCATGAGGTCACAGGGCTAGCCAGCGCTTTGACCCCCCAGGCAAACCGAGTGCAGGTACTTCAGGAACTGCAGAATAGTGTATGGTCTTTTTTGGCTCTCTCCAGAGACTGATATGTACTTTCAGTCAGAAGGTAGACTTACAGAATAGAAAGAATAAAGGAAAATTACCCCTGTAAGATCCCTAGATACAAGGAAATAACACCTAGAAAGAAACTGTTCAGTGAAATAAACTGTTCAGTTCAAATGACTCTGGCCCTAAACCCACTGTGATTAAAAGATTTTTAATCAGCAAATGTAAAGAGAAAGCAATCCTAGGTTTCTGCCTATTCTTTTAGAAACAAAGTGTATTTCTCATGAAAGTATTTCTGAATCAATTCTAAAAAAAGCTATAGTAGAATCACATATGAAAGAGAAGGAGAGTAAATGTTTTTTTGCTCCTGGAATCCCAAATATATACAATGGAGGTGGAAAAGTTGCTCAATTGCTACAAATTCAAGGTCATCAGAAAAGCGCTTGCAACGGTACCCAGAACTAATGAGAGTGGCAGCTGCTACCCTCCCCTTGGCCTGTCAGTGAATCCATGCTTCTGGATGAATTGAGAAATACCATTCTGTTTACAACATTGCAAAAAATAGACCATGGTTCCAAGAACCTACCAAAATCACAGTTTGCTGCCTCTCTGCAAATTTGAACAGCTTTGTGTGTTCAGTCTTCTCATTTAATTTTAATTTCTATTTAAGAAGCACTAAAAATCAAGTAAAAATAAGTTTCAGGTATGCCCTTTCTTACTTTACTGTGATTTTTGCTCTCTTATATCAAATCACTGCCTACCTGTGCACTGGCTTAAACAGCTCCGGAGGCATTGTATCAGACTTTCTTAAAATACACTGGCTTGGGTGTTTTGAAAGCCAAGGATCTTGATCTGAAATAATTCCTGGCTGAGAAAATGATCAAAAATGTCAAACTCTGAATTTATAGAATACTTGCAGTGTTTTAAAGTTGGGTTTGCAAACAATATATATGATTTCCAACTGTTTTACTTCTTTTTATCTTTACAGTAAAGGATAAAACATTACAGCCCAACTGAGTTCCATACAATTCATACTTTTCCATATTCACATGTCACCGCTAGCATACAAAATGGCTTTTTAAGCATCCCATGATCCCATAATATCGACAAGCTGGATAGACTGGAAAAAGCTGACATTCCACTGAAGGTCATAGAATCACAGAATGCTGTTGTGTGGAAGGGATCTCAAGAGGTATCTAATCCAAACTCCTGCTCAGGCTAGCTCCACTGATAGTCCAGATTGCTCAGTATTGTTCAGGACTGAGACTCCACAGCCTCCTTAGATGACCTATTTTGGTGTTTAGCTACTTTTGTGACAACACTTTTTACTATACAAGCAGAATTTCCATTGTTTAAACTTGTGACTTTTATTCTCATTTCACTGTGCACCTCTGACTCTGTCCTGTCTATAACTCTGTTTAGACCCTGAAGACAAAGTCTGGTTCCCCAGTCATCCCCTTAGAGCTTTCTCTTTCCCAAGCTATACAAACCCTCTTTGCTCATTCTCTCCATGTCTATCATAAGCTCCAATCCACTAGCAATTTTTGTGACCCTCCGTTGGTCTTCCTCCAGTTTGTTGATCTCTCTCGGGCTAAGAGTGCCCAGAGTGGACACAATATTTCAGATGCATTCTAACACATGGTTTTCAGAGGGGAATAATCACTTGCCTTTGACAGTTTCATATGCTCTTTTTACTACAGCTTCTTATGTAGTTGGCCTTTATTGCTACATGGGTGCATTGCTGACTTGGGTACAACTTGTTATCCACTGGCACTCTCAGGTCCTTCTCTGAGAAGCTGCTGCCTATTCAGTCAATCCCCCACCCACACAGATGTGTGGGGTTATTTCTTCTGAGGTGCAGGATGTTCTGTTTAACTGTGTTGAACTTTAGGAGGTTTCTTTTGGCCTTCTGCAAGTCTAGATCCCTCTGAGACACAGCCCTCCAACTGTAATGACCACTCTGTCAGTTTGGTGTCGTTTATGAAACTGCTGAGATGCTGAGGGTGCATTCTGTCCCATTATCCAAATTGCTGATGAAGATATATCAGACTTGTTATTAGATCCTGGGCATCCCTGCCAGTTGCCAACTAGACATAAAATAATTGTCTTTACAATTACTTTGAGCATGATGGTACAGCCAGTTTTTTACCCAACTTATCATCCACTCCTCTGGCTGATACCTCCCCACTTTTGCTACAAGAATCCCACAAGGTAAACTTTGTCAAAAGCCTTCCTCAAGTCAAAGTAAATAATATTCACTGCTGACCCTTATCCACAGAGCTAGTCATTTCATCACAGAAGTTAATCAGATTTGTCAGGCACAGCATGGCCATGGGAAATGTATGCTGGCTGTTCTCATTCAGTTTCTTGTTCTTCATGCAACTTTAAATGACCTCCAGGAGGTCTAGTTCTGTAACAGGTGAGGGATAGAGGTGAGCTGAAGAGCTAGTACTTTCCTGGATCACACTCGTCTTCTTTGTACATGAGCATAACTTTTGTGTATTTCTTGCCTCTGAGAAACTGTCCTGATCACCACAGTCTTTCAAAGATGATGGGAATCTGCCCTGCAGTGATGTCAGCCAACTCCCTTAGTATACTTGGATGCACCTTGTCCAGTCCCATGCATTTTTTTTTGTGTCCACTTAACTAAGGATTCCTTAACCTGTTGCTTCACTGCTGTTTTGTGTGTCTCTCCCCAACACTGGGCCTGAAAACGTGCCAGAGAGCAGACCTTGCCAGAAAAGACTGCGGCAAAGTAGGTCTTGATTGCCTCAGACTTCTCCATGTCCTTCGTCAGTAGGTCATCAATTCTGTTTAGCAGTAGACAGCATTTTCTTTGGTTTGGCTCATGACAGAGCTATAGAAGTTCGTGTTCTCTTAGGCCATGGTTATCACCTGGGATCTTACGCCCATTTATACTAACTGTACATTCAAGAAAGCTGTATTTATAACTGTAGCATACTTCAGTTTTCTTTAAGCAATTTTACAAGCCAGAAACAAAAGACAGCTGCAGTATGTGGCTAACTTCCTTCCTGCAGATATCAGCAATGCTGAGAGTTCAGCAAATGTACGCTCAAACTGAGGCTGCTTCACACCACTAAAAGAAATATGTTTGTATACACAGAATAATCATTGCCACTAGCCTACAAGAAATGTTGCTTGTTCGTAATTATCTTCAACATTAAACTAAGTCTATACCCCAAATAAATGAAATTTAGTTAAAAATAATTCAGAGGAAATGAAAAATATTAATCAAACCTGGTTTTGCTTATCTTCATAGCTCTCTTCCCAAGGATTACCCATTAGGTTTGTATTAAAATTTTCTTCTGAAAACTGTGCACAGTTAGGGGACCAAAAAACAGAAGGAGACAATGGACAGGTGCTAAAAGCTGTTGCTATGTTGTCTTCATGTTCCATACAAGAGTCAGCATAAGATAGTTCTGTTACTTGTGGTAACTAGATAAAAGATAGCAAAGAGAATTAATTTATCTAAGACTATTTTGATCTAAGCATAAAGTTCAAAAAAGATCTAACCTTTCTATATCTTTCACATCTCTTTCCACATATACCACTTTTACAGAAAAAAAAAATCATGTATTCTGATATGATTTTTTCATTAAAAACATAAAGTTGTTAGGTTTATTTCAGGAAAACACTTAAGTACCTATTGAAGTTGTAGTATATATACACACACAGGTTATCCTGAGGGGAGATGGATATAAATACATTTTTAGCTTTACACGTGTAGGTAAATGATGTGTTGAATTGGTTCTTAAGTAGAAAATTAAAGTTATTTTACTGCAGTATGAAGAAAACGCCAGCATGTTGTGAGACCCACAATGCTATCTCAAGCGCATCAGAACACAGGAGAAATTTGAAAACAAAAAAACAAAACAAAACAAAACAAAAAAAACATTAAATGTTTTTACAACCACAGCTACACGGAAGGAGTGCCTGTAACCCAGTTTATTCAGTGAAAGCGATACAAGAAACTAATGCAATGCAAAAGCTTTGTACATAAACTGAACTAAATCCTTGTGCCACCAAACTATCCCTAGAAAGCTAAATTATGAATATTATAGCCCCTTTTTCTGCTAGATAAAGCAGATATAATGATTTAAATGGGATACACTTTACCTCATAGAACTTTTTAAAAGAGTTCTTTGCAATATACAGGACTTGGCCTTTATTCTTTGATCCATACATTAATTTCTGTGTGAGCACTGCATTATCGCGTGTTCTGAAGGAATGATGTAAACCAGTTCATACTGGTAGAGTCTGGGGAGAAACTTAGCTGTCATTTTGATCCATTATTCCTGGCCACATTGAATTGAAATGTGGCCTCTATATCTTCAAGCAACAGAAGAAAAAGGGTAGTAAGAGAAGGCTGGCTTAATGCGATATCTAAAAAAGTAGTGGCACCTCATGGTGATCGTGGTTGAAACACATTAGACAGATAAATTTTCACCCCCGATAAGCAAGTCTTCCTCACTCGAAAGGAACTAGTAACACTTCTATCTTTCTCACTCTAGCAGAAAGTGGTTTGGCAAAATGAACGGGCAAAGAAGATATGGAACAATACTGAGTGAGAGGTTTTTTGCAATTGCTCTCTCCTCAGAAGCAGCAGGAGTCAGTGGAGCTATATTATCAAGCATGTTTGAGCAATCTAAACTTTTTTTTTTTTTTTTTTTTTTTTTTTTTTTACACAGCATTGGAATTTATCATTAAAAAAATCCTGATCTTGATATAGCAAATGCACTTTAACCTCAATAAGAGTGTGAACTTCCCAATTGTATCCACTGAGACTTGTACATAAGTTTGTCTTAAAGACTCACTTCTGCATATACTTCTCACATTTCATCAATTTATGATATGCATATTGTTTATAATTTACCTAATCTTGGCCTCAGATATTTTCCCATAATTTTTGTCCTTTGCAACTAGTTAGAGCACAGATATTCCTGGGTATTTTGGAAAATGCCTAAAACAAGTTGAGCTTTTCATTATATATGTGAGAAAAGAAGAAAAATAATAGAATAATAGAAGAAAGATAATACAAGGAAAAAGTGTAAAACATGACTGCCAAATAACATATTAATGTAGCCTTAAGAAGGAAGCCTTCACATGTTTCAGTACTCATGAGATTTGATCACTGAAAAATCACTTAGAAATACAGTTATTAGTACATATTTTTACCTTGACATCAGTGAAAACAATAAACTTACATCATGCTGGTATTTTCCCTTCTCTAAGAGATGCTGCCTTCTGCTGTCCAATACTTGCTCTTGTAACCTTGTAAAATTAATAAAAACAGTCCATGAAATATGAGATTTGTAAGATTAAAGCATCCTAACTAATTTCAAATAAATTTAACAATATTTTTCCAGGTGTCTACAAAGGGCTTGATTTTAAGCAGATTTGACCATAAAGTCTGTGGATCAGTCACGTAAGGGTGTCTGAAATTGATAGGAAAACGGTGTAAGTGGAAGATGCTGTTTGAATAGTCTGCTTTGTGAGATATACTTAGTGCATGAACAATCTGCCATGAGTAAAGAAGTATATATACATATTTAAATCTCAGCTTCATGTTTTGAATTTAAATGTTTCTTTATTCTCTTGTAATAGGAGTATCACTGGAATGTCAGAAGGCATAACAAAACTTCTTTGTCTTAGAGTACTATATTTATGCTTACTTAATACCCCAAATATACATTTCTTCAGTCCTTTCAAGGCAGGACACATATGAGCATAGGCATAAAATCAAATGCTCAGGATATTGATCAGTTTCAGATCAGTCTTTCTCTCCATACTCCTGCTCTACAGTACTGGCCTAGACCTCTTTCCCCAGTTATCCAGTTGCCTCCAAAGTGACACCCTTCCATTCATGTTAATAAATACACACAGAAAAAAATATCCTTATCAGGTTTATTTTCCACTGCACTGCAATGGTAACTCCTTTTAATTTTTTAGGAAGCAGATGAAAGTACGTCATGAAACACCTTTTTCAGAACTTCAGTGTAGCTTAACTATTGCCTGTTTTATACAAGTACCTGTTCTGGATGAGGTCTAAGTTTGCTGTATATTGTTTATGCAGTGGTGACTTGGGAAGGTCTAGGTTGTACCTTCTAACAGGAGCTTTTAAGTCTCCAGTGATGTCAATGTGAACTGGCTTCTTCAGGCTCACTGTAATGAAAACATCTATAATGTCAACGCTGGACTTGGAGAAAGCCATTCATTTTAAAGCC
>NC_048893.1:15046422-15159041 GCF_011077185.1 Oxyura jamaicensis
TCTTTCTTTCTTTCTTTCTTTCTTTCTTTCTTTCTTTCTTTCTTTCTAGCAATGTAAGAGCTCTATTCTATATGGCAGCACAGTATAAAAATATTTATGGTCAACTGTGGTGTATGAACAGGCTCTCTTGCCCTGCTCAGTCACCTCCTAATATTTCTGAACATAGGGCAGCAAGTGCTCCCCAGACTAGTCCATAAATATCTCACAGAGGAAAAGAACTAGGACTCAAGTTGTAGGGATTTTTTTAGAATCTTAATAATGATTTTTAGAAGGACACTTTGGGTAGAACTGACAGACTATTCCAAATGGAAAAATAAATAAATAAATAATAATTAAAAAAAATATTAATCAGGCAGTGGAATACAAATGGACCCATTTAATGACAAAATGAAAAAGAAATGGTTATAGGGTAAAATTTATGAATGGAATGAGGAAGGTGCATAAGAGTGCAAGGCTTTAAAGGTGAAATAGGTAGTAGCCAAGGTTATTTGGTTCCTGGAAATATAATTTGGCCCTGATTTTTTATTTACTTATTATTTTCCTATATACTTATACCTTCAACATTTTTTTTTAAATATGATTTTTTATAATGCAATGGAAAAAGAAGAACTGAAACAATAGCAGTAATAATAAAGAATAACCGATTGGGTTACGTGTGAGGTCAGAACACTGTTACACTGAACTCACCAGTGCTGTCTTTTTTGGTTGATATTTGGTTCACAACATATAGATTGAGAAGATCTAAACTGACTGATGAACTTTTAGGAGATGATGTTTCCAGAAGCTTCATCTTTGATTTAAGTTTCTTCTTTTCAAAGAATTCCTTTTTTTTAAAAAAAAAAAAAAAAAAAGAGAAGACAAGGTTTTGACAGAAGATTCATAACACTTTAGCAGTATATATAATTATATTGAAATAATTCCTAATAATAAAAACACATGATTCAATCTCTCCAAATTCACACTCTATCTATTACAATTTAGTTTATTTTATTAACTTGAAAAATATTGCTATTTTAATTTGGTCATATTCAAAATAAATCACTGTTCTCTTGATGACAAAAACTTAGTCCTTAAACACTCATGCCTCAACCTCTGTGTATGATCATTAAAAGTATTTTTTTTTAAATAAAAGACATACCAAAATCCTGCTAAGAAAAAGTCTTAAAAAAAAAAATAAAATAAAATAAAGAAACCTGAGCTTTTTAGGCAGCTTATAAATGAGTAGGCAAATAAATCAGCAAGATTACATACACGTGGTCATCTATATTGACACAAACAGTGTATTGTTCTCTAAACTTGTCTTCCTTGACGTAATAAATAAGGTCTTGTGACAGAGAGGGAGAGAGAAAGTAAAGAAGAAAAACCTCTATGGCTTGGACTTCAGAAATGCCTTATGTTGCAAGGAGCAAAAGACGTTATGACTACCACTTTCCACACATCAAGCAGATAATTCTGCATAACCCTAGAATACTATTAGTAGCCGTTTAGGAAAGAAAATCTCATTTTCATAAAAGAATATTAATAACCATCCCACAATCTCTGTGTACAAATAACCACTTCAAAATCTTCAAAATTCATATTGCTTTGGAGTCCATACTCTTTAAATTTATCCATGTTCCTTCAATGTCCCAGATATTTTCTTCCCATCACCCCTAAATTACTGAATTGTTAATAATTGTGTAAAAGTAATAACAAACTTACCATTGGTTTCACTAATTTAGTACTAAACACCATTGTGTTCAACAATTTAGTACTAAATTACTTGGATCCTTTCCTGTTTTCTCTCCTACTCTGAAGCAAATTACATAGCTGTAAATGACGCAACTTAGACCAATGACTCCCTGAAAAAACAGGTATTTTGAGTACTCATAGGCCTTCGAGAGACTGGGCAATGATCTGCTGGTTGCTCCCACTGTCTCTTAGATGGAGAGTTTTCATTTCAGAGACTGGCTCCATACTGTCAGCGTGTTACTCCTCCTTCTGTACATGCCAGTCCATCTGCTCTGGGTAGGAGAAAACTTACTTCTACTACAGATATAACTATCTTCTTGTACTGTTTTCTTCCCCTTCCCTGTTTGAAATGTCTTCTAAGCCAGGTATTAATACATAAATTAGATTCTATTATTGCACTTTCAGATTCAAAATACAAATAAGTTGTCTTACTTTTGTGAGTGCCAGAATAAAGTACATCAATGAACCCAACATTCTGTTATGTAGCCCAGAAAAAAAGTGCTGTGTATATGTGTTAGGCTAGCTGACCATGTGGTTGTCATTGTGAGGCTTTAAACAATCCTGTGTGTCAGCACATACCAGCAAAATATAGTAACAGAAGTAATTCAGTAAAACTTAGATTGGGCACATTCATGTATTCATTCATGCCTTCTCCTACTCCCTCCTCCTCCTGCTGGAATTCAGTGTAGTAAACATAGGAAATTACTTCTGTTCTACAAGCTAAGCACAGACAGGCAAACACGTTATAAGTGTTACACTACCTTTTACTACATTACCTTTTGCTTTCTCCTTTCCTGCTTTAATATGACTCTGCTCCTGAAAGATGCAAATAATTATTCTTTTAATTGTAAAAGTGTAATTTTTTGTCATGGCCTGAGTTACACATCAATGTTTTTAAGAATCTTGGACACAAATTATTCTGTTCTGTTACAATGGATCAAACCTTCAGGTAGTGAAGTCGATATAACTGTTGAAGTCGCTTGGACTGGTCCTGGTTTACTCAGGAAAGGCTATCAAATATATTGAACATTCAGAAGGAAAAGCTTTTAAGCATTTAACCTGTAATGCAAGAAATCATCAATTCTTAATTTCTTAAAACATTATAAGAAATCTTTGCCAATATATTTAATTTTTCTAATTTCCTACGTCATACTGCAACATAGTTACAAAGCCACATTAGCAAAGAAAGCAAAGGAGCACAGCACAACTTCCTACCTTTCAGGACTTTACAGCATATTGTGAAAATTTTGTTCACAATAAAAATAAAAAATACATTAAAAAAGATTGTTACTGCAAGTTTGATTAAGCTGCTGTTGTTTGTGCTGTATAGGAGACAGTTTTACGTTAACCTACATATATCACTTGTTAAACATAGTTTTAAATTGATTGGTTGCAGGACACTGCATAAAATGGGAGCTTGGGGTCACTATTGTGAAGATGGTGAATTAAGATGTAATGTTTGTGTCAATAAAACTAGCACTTTTATTTCAGAGAGAGAAATACGGAACATCTCCATGGAATTACATTTTTTTTCTGTTGCTTTTCTTTTTCATACTGTGCCTAAAGTTATAACACTCATGGAATAGAGTATCCTGAGTTGGAAGGGACACACACCCTCTCTGAACATATGCATATCAAACATAGATATTATATGTGCACCAAAATATATGAACTGCCTCACATAGGCAGCTCTAGTGGCTTTGGCTGGGGTGGAATTAACCTTCTTCGCAGCAGCACATGCCATGCTGTGCTCTGCACCTGTAGCAAGGTCAGCATCGATGCCGTACCAGTGTTTTGGCCAGTGCTGAGCAGTGCTGGCCCTGCACCGGGGCTGTCTCTCCAACCCAAAAGGCAGTAGACTGCAAGGGGGCAAGAGGTGAGGAGGGGACACAGCTGGGACAGCTGACCCAAACTGACCAAAGAGCTACTCCATGCCGTATGGCGTCAATAAAAGGTCGGAGAAAGGATGAGTGAGGTGACATTTGTTATGAAGGGGTTTGTCTTCCAAAGCAACTGCTACTTGTGCTGAGGCCCTGTTTCCCAGGAAGTGGCTGAACATCATCTGCTGATGGGAAGTAGAGAATATTATATTTCCTTTGCTTGCACATATGGCCTTTCCTTTTCTTTCATTCAACTGCATTTATCCCAACCCACAAGTTTTTTTCCATTGGATTTTCTCCCCCTGTCCAGCTGAGGGAGGGGAGTGAGAGGAACGTGTGGTGGGCACCTGGTGGCCAGCCAAGATCGACCCACCACAGCAGCTTTCAGAAACTTCATTTTTCTGGAAAGACTTCAGATGCATAAAGCCTTATTTTAGTTTGATTCTGCATATGCTATCAGTATGACTACAAAATGGTGTTTAGCAAAGCTACTTTCAAATGCTGACAAAACCTGTGGGGTTTAAATTTCTAATAGATAGGCAGGTGTTTTGGCACCCAATGAAACTGAATATTTATTCAATAACTGAATATACATATTTTTTAATGTTACCAGTCTATTGGTGATTATTTTAATATTTCAGTGATTCTGAAATATGCCCAGTCTGTGAGGGGGCACAGGGTCTGCCACACGCCCCATGGCCCTGTGGGTCTCTGAGGGGACACTGGGCCTGAAACGCAGAGCTCCATTGCTCCAAAGGGAGCCATTTCTGGCAGCTCTTGAAATTTCACTCACCGGCTGCCACCGACCCAGTTCATTTTCAGCCACAGAGGAAGCAGAAGAGGCTGCTCTGTGCAGTGCTGGGGATGGGGAGGGCAGGCAATGGCCCCCACAGGGTGCGCAGGGCCTGCTGGCAGTGGCCTCCTCCCTGGCGGCACCAGGGCAGCCGCTTTCTGTGCTCCCAGGCTGCCCGGTGCCAGCGGAGAAGGACAGGGTGCCACAGGGACAGACAGCAGGAGGAGAAGGACAGGGATGAGATCTGGCTGCTGCCACCATTCCTCTACCATGGACCCCAATCCTCTACCACTTCCATTTCCATAGAGGCCGCTGACAGAAACCATTGCCCCTTTGTAGGGGAGTCACAATCCTCTCACTGTACCATGTGCATCAAATTCACAGCTGTTGCAGGGGGTTACACAGCTGCTGATGTTTTGTCTTGTAGGCCCAGCTTATGGTGCCACAGCTACAACTGGCATCATCTATAGGGCAAGAGGTAAGCACCCCTCTTCCCACCCTGCCCTTCAGAGAAAACAGGTATTTTGGGAGCGATGGGGGAATCAGTGAGTATTTGCTACTAGCAGGCACACTCATCCTTGAAGCAACCTTCTGCTACTTACTAAACAGCCATTACTATTTTATATAAATATTTTCCTAGGGTGTTCCTTTGCTGAGATATCTTCAGCCTAACGTTTTTGAGGTGTCAATGCTGGATAGCATTGGTACAACAATGTGTGGAGTGCTCAGGGAGATTTAAGGAGCCTACTATTTAATATGATCCAAGTTTTTTCTTTCTTTTAATTTTGATAAGAGTGTTTATAGAACCCATGGCTATAAAATTAGAAAAGTGAAAATGTCTTCTGCTTCTTTAAAATATTACCAATTAAACTGAATAAAGTTATTGGACAGAATGTTTTTTGTTTGTTGTGATATCCCAGATATTTATGATTAATATGCTTTTTTTTTTTCCTTGTAGCACTCCTACATTAAAATTTTCAGTGTAAAACATACATCTGAAGTGTTTGCATGTATGCGCAACTCTACAGCTACTATGACAGATGACACTGAAATATTAAACTCATTTGATTACTTGAAATAATCCTTTCTATTTTGTTTGTATTTCCACCTAGTGTAAATATTTAACTTGTTAATACTATTTCTAAAAGGCAGTTTCAGGTGTGACATAATCAAATCCCTCTTACATTTGTTTTTCTAACATAGTGTTGATATTTTCTGTACCACCCTTACTTTATTCTTCCACAGCATTATCTGGATTTAAAACACTACACTTTTCTTTCTGTGTGATTTAATGAATCTGGTAGGTAATAGCAATAGAATCCAAGAAAAGTGATGCAGCAGCTTCAGACAGTTATATTTTAATGCAAGAAATCTTCCCCCTCTCAAATTAATTTCTGCAGATAAAGTTAAAAAAATAATTAGAATGGTTATAAAACAACAAATTATTTATTTCTTCATTGAAGGCAAAGTAAACTGTGAAATAAGACCTGAGACACATGACTAAACATTGCACCTTGACTATCAACATTTGAAAATGTCAAGAGTTGAGTGAGTTTTGGAGTGATCAGTACTTTCAAAAAACTGCAGACCATTATTTTTCATTTTTAAAAGGTCATGATAATGAGGTTCATGGAGCTTAATAACTTCTCTGGGAAGTGAAGTAAGTAGAGAACCAGTAGAGTTCCTCAGTGTTTCAGAAACTGAAGTATTAAGAAGAAAAGGCCCTTGAAGATTTCCCATATTTCTAACTTTTTAACAAAGTAATTCTTCAGTATAACTACATCTCATGTTTCTTTATTAAGAAAGTATTATGCAGCATCTTCTTTGGAACAGCTTTCCACCTGCTGCTAAAATAAAGCAGCTGCAGTCCTACAGCGCTTGAGTCTTCTCCTCTGACATGCTGCTTCTTTATCAGATCAGCTCTAGTTAAAAGCAATGTTGCAAAGCTGTCCAAACCAGTGTACTATCTGATGGAAGACCATGTTTCATCAGGAAGGCTGGTGTTGAAAGATTGACCATGCAACTTTTGGCACCCACCTTTGACTAAATCCTCACTGAACTCCTGTATAATCAAATGAGGCACAGAGTCTTCTGATGGATGACTCAAAGCACGTTTTAGGCTCATACACTGTCCCAACACCCATAGAGAAAACACCATTTCAGTTAGATAAATGAAATGAAACTGCATGATGGGAAAGTGTGTTCTGCTGCCCACAGCATTATTGTACCCTGAAGATTTGGATACCCTTCTTTCCCTAAGCAGGACAGTCTTTCAGTCTTTCCATTGAGTGAACTGACGCTGCTTATACAAAATCTGGAGAGAGTGAAAGAGAAGAAAGATGTCTTTCTAAATCATTTCTTAGAATTAACTTCACATGTTTCTCATGTTTCTTTATGAATCTTGCATTGTAACATTACTAGTGTCCTAGTCTAATACTGATTATAACAAAGGGATTACTAAGCAGATAAGTGTGTAGTAACAACAAAAGAACAGCAACAATAAAAAACAACACTGGGATTCTCACAGTTAAGTTCAAATGGTATTATTATGAAGGGATTATTTTTCACAGTATGAGCCCTCAAGATGAAGCGCAGACAGCCCTTGGCTTGATGTAGAACAATGCACAAGAACTGGTTCAGAGTCTCACAGTGGAATCCCCACTTCATAAAAAACAACATTCACAAGGAGCAACAAAGACCAAAGGATCCTCTATAGTTGTGCTAAACTCCAGTGAGGGAACAGTGTGAAGCTTGTTAAAAAGAAATTAGGGGAGAGAGCTAAAAGAATTAAATTATTACATGTGGCTAGGAGAAAGCTGAAGGATACCACACTTGAAGTAAAGAAGCAGATCAAACCACAATAAAAAGCTATACCACATTCAAAAGAAGATAACAGAAGGGAACATAAACTTTGATAAATACTAAACTATAATAAGGCCAAAAAGAGTTGGGAAACAACTAAACACAGAAACTAAACTACCAAATAATTCTTCCTACACATCAAACAGGAGCAAAAACCTGTTAGAAAGTCTAAAGGGACAGTTGATGACCAAAGTACAAAATAAAAGCTTGGGGAGACACTGATGTTAAAGAAAAGCTAAGTTAGTTTTTTACAATGGCATTCATAAATGAGGAAACTGGGGAGAACTTTATGCAGGAATCATTTCTAGGGAACTTAGCAGAGGAACTGATCAAAGTGGAAATAACAATAGAAGAGGACAAAATGATCTTACCAAGACAGAATGAACACTAGCATAGCATCAAGACAAAATAATATTCAGTATATATCCAGCAGTGTGTAATGAGCTACTTAAAACTTGGTTTTGGAGACGAGGGTAGAGACTAGAAAATGTGAAACAATTTAAAAACAAACAATCAAAAAGATTCTGGGCCAATACAGAAAGCCTACATCTGTGTCAAAAAAAAATAACAAAAACTATAATATAAGCCAACATGTGAAAAGCCAGCATATGGCTTCTGGGTTTGGAAGTGTTGCCTCAAACGCATGTAGAAAAGAGTAAGTGCTATAGACTTGATGGACTTTTTAAGGAAAAATCTGAAGGTTTTAAGAAAGAAGCTGTGAAATAATGGGGAAGGTCCTGCCACTGGCAAAAAGAATACTAGAGGGTAGAGGGAATATTTAGTTCTTCTCTACAGGAGGATCTGGATAGGCTGGACTGATGGGCTGAGGCCAACTGTATCAAGTTCAACAAGGCCAAGTGCCGGGTCCTGCACCTGGGGCACAACAACCCCAAACAGTGCTGCAGGCTGGGAGATGAGTGGTTGGAAAGCTGTCTGGCAGAGAAGGACCTGGGAGTATTGGTTGATAGTTGGCTGAATATGAGCCAGCAGTGTGCTCAGGCAGCCAAGAAGGCCAGCAGCATCCTGGCTTGTATCAGATACAGTGTAGCCAGCAGGTCCAGGGAAGTGATTGTCCCCCTGTACTCAGCTCTGGTGAGGCCGCACCTCGAGTACTGTGTTCAGTTTTGGGCCCCTCACTACAAGAAGGACATGGAGGTGCTCGAGCGAGTCCAGAGAGGGGCAATGAAGCTGGTGAGGGGTCTGGAGAACAAGTCTTACGAGGAGTGGCTGAGGGAGCTGGGACTGTTCAGCCTGGAGAAGAGGAGGCTCAGGGGTGACCTTATCACACTCCACAGGTACCTGAAGGGAGGCTGTAGCAAGGTGGCGGTTGGTCTGTTCTCCCACGTGCCTGGTGACAGGACAAGGGGGAATGGGCTAAGGTTGCGCCAGGGGAGGTTTAGGTTGGATATTAGGAAGAACTTCTTTACTGAACGGGTTGTTAGTCACTGGAATGGGCCGCCCAGGGAAGTGGTTGAGTCACCATCCCTGGAGGTCTTTAAAAGATGTTTAGATGTAGAGCTTAGGGATATGGTTTAGTTGGAGTCCTTGTTAGTGTTAGGTCAGAGGTTGAGATGATCTTGGAGGTCTCTTCCAACCTAGATGATTCTGTCATTCTGTGATTCTTGCATCCATGCACTCAGAGGCTGGGAAGAGGGTGGGGATATGGGACACAGGCTGACAAACTCTTGAGTGGTATAGAAAAGTTAGAGAAAGGGGGCTCTGTTGTTGAATGCCTCTTCCAGAACAGGCATGGGTTGCCACAAAGTGGAGCTTGTGGGAGCCGGGGTCCAAACAAACAGAAAGTGTGTTCTTCACATATGGGATAGTAGAGCTGAGGGAATATTTGCCAAGGGATGTTTTTATTTATGAAAGACTTCACAGGAGTTCAAGAGAGATTCAACAAGCACAAGAGTGGAATATTTAATATAAAAAAAACCCTCACAGTCTCATGAAATTCACACAGCTAAAAATGGCCAGAGGATGTTAGAGTATGAAGCTGGAGGAGAGGGGGCAGCGGCACCTGTAATTACAATTCCTCCTCTTCCTTGGGTATCTGCTTAGAGCTATTGATAGAGACAGAATACTGTGTTAGGTGGAGCAGTGGTCTGAACCAGTTTGTGTATTGTTAATACATAGAAGTCTCCCAAATACATGTTAATAAACAAATTACAGCAGACAATCTTTTTGTTGTCCTGTGTACCAGCTGCACTCCCCTCAGATAAATTCTTGAGGCATGACAAAAGGATGGCAGCAAATGTAGTATTTAAGATGCATGAGTGGGAGAGATTATTTTTGTGGATTTACTCCTGCCTGCACCTTTGCAGAGCAGAACAATAAAACCAATATAACCACTGCTGACTGATACCAGTTACATGATTTTACCACTTATACCTGTACCTGGCATGTAGCTGAAGTGTTTACAATGCACTTGAGCAAAGGATTGATACAGAAACGTTAGCATTATTTCAGATGATCTGAGAATAGAAACCTTTAGAGCTGTAAAGCAAAAAATGAAAAACAAATATTTGAAACTTTGAAGGCATAAAATAGACACATGCTTCCCACAGCTGTATTCTTCTGGAATTGCTGGGTTCAGCTGAGTTAGCTGGATGAAATAAGAAATAAATTTAACAAAAGAAGTATGTCTAAAAAATTCAGACGTAGAGTTTTTAAGCATTAAAGCCTTAGTATTAAATGTGTAATTCTTCATTTGGTGTCATTAGTCAGCAGTGCACTGTGATTGGGCAGCTGACACTGACCCTCGATGTCCTTGGCCTTTTCCCTCTCTATCTCTCTCTACAGGGAAAATGACTTGTTTACACTTCTTTCTAGAGGCGTATTCTGTCCAGAATCAGGCTGTTCTCATTAATTGGAACTGTGTGCAATCGGTCCGCTATGGATTACGCTGTCAGCCAGACAACTCAATCCTTTATGGTTAAATTCTCGTAACTTTCAAGTCATGCAGGATTGAAATCTACAGCAGCAAGCTTGTATCTCCCTGGAAACAGAATGAGGTGTAGAGGACTAGTCATGCAGTAATTTGCACTCCCCTTTTGCACCATCACTGTGGTGCCTACACTCAAACCACAAACAGGCATCAACCAACAGAGCAGGACAATCCCATTCCTCTGTCCCCTCTTGCCATGACACATCTCTTGACCAGCCTGGGTACAATACTGCCCAATTAGGAGCAGAAATGTTGGAACCAGCAGCTTAGTAGGATCAGGTCAGCCTAACCACAGGGACGCTTCTTCAGTGAGCTCCTACATCTGTCACATTAAAATTGAAGCTTTTTGCTCAGCTTAGATCTCCAGATCCCAAACAAGTTGCAGCATCTGGATATTCTACCAGGGTATATGATTACAGCCAATGTTATGCCAAGCAGGCATAATAAGCAGTCACGTTCTGCTGCTACAAATTTAAAATCAAATGTCATGTCTCATCTCCCTTTCTGGATAAAAAGGCCTGTTTGGTCATTGGTTTGCCTTGCTGATGCAAACTAAATCTCTAGGTGTATTTCCATCGTTATGTAAGTGATTACAGTAAAGTCAACAGAAACTTTGGAAGCACTTCAGTTTGGTATTTACTTGAGTAAGGGTTTGCATGACTGTCCTCTGCTGAAATCAGCTCTAATTGAGGCCTACTACTCCCACACCAGTATGTAGCCATACAGCTCAAAATTAAAGAAAAACAATCCAGAAGTTCTCAGCTCACCATATTGTAGTACACTAACCGGGATGTTTTAAAAACAATTTACTGATCAGCATTAGTATGAAATTGGAAACAACGGACATGCATGTCCCAATGCCTCTATCTCCACAGCAGTCACAAAACTGTGTATGGATGAAGCGGTGGTGTAGGAACCAATGGGCATAAAACCAGAGAAAAAAGAGGCATCAGAGTTGCTGTGATTACATGCTGGTTCCTACTTGTTCAAATATTCATGGAGATTAGTCAGCCTGATATGCATTGTTTCCATTTCTGCTCCAAAGAAAGTGGTTGCATCCAAGCACAAATCGTTTCTATGTACAGCGACTCTGTTACTTCGATTATCACAGAAGCACTGTTTGGATAATAATTTTATTCGTGTAGTTGGGAGTAGAATAATGGCATTCTGTTCTGCTGGAAATTGACTTAATGAAAAATTATTACAGAACACTAAAAAAATATAAAAATAGGATAAACTTATCTTACTCTCCTCAGTTATTGGTTCCTGTATTCAGAAGTTCAGGTTATTTTAATGTGTTTGATTAAAACTAACCACATGATTAAAGTAACAATCATTTGGCATTAACAGAAAGTATCTAGTTCTCCTTAAGAGAGGAGAAAAAAAATCTTCTGCTTCTGCTACCGACTTCCCTCCAAACCCCCAGCCTCAGTTACTCAAATTACTTGATTGTGCTTACTTTTAAAAGTTCTAAAATAAGAATAGTAGAAATTTTAGAGACAACAGAGCACTGAACACTGCACAAATATTGCGGCATCTCTGATTGTTGTTTTTTTTTCAGTAAGAAATTTCAGTGAGAAATTTTATTATGCCTAAATATAGTAAAATTGCTGCCTTCACCACTACAAAATACTCTACCAGCTAAGGCCATGTTCCGCACAAAGGAGTTTGTCTATGGATTACAGAGCAGGACTGTGGTAAAAAAAAAAACCTTGAGGCAGCAAGAACAGAAGAAAGGGTGTACTTAAAACAAGTTTGGCCTTTTCTCCATACTTTCATCAAAGGAAGGAAATACATTGCTTTTATTGACTGAAACACTGCAGTCAGATTTGCTTTACCTAAATGTCCCCAAAGATCTGACTGTGGGTGTACGTCTGCACTTGCAGCTCTGTTACCAAGTCATCAGAAGGTCTTGTGGAGTGAAAGGTCAGCAGATATGCAGAACTGAGAGGGATCTGTGAACTTTCCCCTTGCTAAGAAAATGCTAGAGTAATGAAATATTGCAAATAACTGTGGTTTGGCAACACAGCTCTAAGAGCATGCTGTGATACACACAAGCCAGAATGTGAAGTTTGGAGATCAGGATTAAAAAATAAGAAATCCTAAACAAGATGATTTCTTAGCCAGTGTTTCTATCTTGTCAATATACTCCTGTCCTGAAAACCCTTTTTATTTTACTGATGAAGTAATCAGAAGTGAAACCAGGCCTACTTTTATTTAGAAATTGAAAGTTAGCTGTACTGCTCTAGTTCAGATTTTGACATCTTCCTGGCTTTGAGTTGTGCATTAAAAAATAAAAGGACCTCTATCCAGATCGGTATCCTGCCCAAACAGAACCACAGAATGGTTGGGGTTGGAAGGGACCTCTGGAGATCACCTGGTACCCCCCTGCCAAGCAGACTCACACAGAGCACAATTTTCCTCACCGGCAGAAACTCCAGTAAGAACCAAGATTACTCCACATCTTCTTGGCCTAATTTTCCAGTCCACTGTGGACACAATTTGGCAGCCTCCCACAGAAGAAGTGAGCAATGGTCATGTCTTTCTGGCCTTGGCTTACTGGGTGTTCTGGATTGGCACCTGGAGGTTATGATAAGCAAAGCTGTCTCTCAAACCAAAGATACTGTTTCTTCACTCTGAAGCTTGCTTTACTATCTAAACATCATCATTGCACTCTGTCCAAAGAGGGCTGTTTTGTATCAGTAATAAGACTTAATTTAACTCTGCGTGTGCTGAGTCACAGTGAGGATACGTGGCCTCACTGCGCATGTCTGGGGGAAGGTAGGTTTCATCTGAATGCCAGTAGCACATTTTCTGAACCTGCTTGTCTCCCACATCTCAAATGATGCTTTGTGATATACCGGTAGATGCAGTCACTTCATTTTTAAAGCGTAAAGAACACGAAGTCATTTTTAAGGACTCTTCCCTCAGTGACTTCAGACACAACACCTTACCCAAACAAGTGAACCAGTAGCGGTAAGGAATTTGGGAGCGAGAAATACAAACCAACAAACAACCAACAAAATTGGTTGCAAAAAGAAATACAAACCAACAAACAACCCTTACTGCCAACCCCTTGGAATGGCTGTGGCCAGCTCCCACAGCCAGGCACCACACCAAGGGGCCGGGGGTGGCTGGTTCCATCTCCCAGCGCTGCCACAGCCCGAGCACCGCTTTCCCTTAACCTTGAGGCGAAGCAAGGCACAGTGGGGAGCGCCCCGCAGCCCGGCAAGCTCCCTCTGATACCGCCAGCCCTGCCTGCGTGCTTCCCCCTGTACTCAGCTCTGGTGAGGCCGCACCTCGAGTACTGTGTTCAGTTTTGGGCCCCTCACTATAAGAAGGACATGGAGGTGCTCGAGCGAGTCCAGAGAGGGGCAATGAAGCTGGTGAGGGGTCTGGAGAACAAGTCTTATGAGGAGCGGCTGAGGGAGCTGGGGTTTTTCAGCCTGGAGAAGAGGAGGCTCAGGGGTGACCTTATCACACTCCAAAGATACCTGAAGGGAGGCTGTAGCAAGGTGGCGGTTGGTCTGTTCTCCCACGTGCCTGGTGACAGGACAAGGGGGAATGGGCTAAGGTTGCGCCAGGGGAGGTTTAGGTTGGATATTAGGAAGAACTTCTTTACTGAACGGGCTGTTAGTCACTGGAATGGGCTGCCCAGGGAAGTGGTTGAGTCACCATCCCTGGAGGTCTTTAACAGACGTTTAGATGTAGAGCTTAGGGATATGGTTTAGTGGAGGACTTGTTAGTGTTAGGTCAGAGGTTGGACTCGGTGATCTTGGAGGTCTCTTCCAACCTAGATGATTCTGTCATTCTGTGCTTCCCGCTCTCCCCCCGGCGCTCCGGGCCGCGGAGGCCCCGCCGTCCCCCCCCCCCCCCCCCCCCCCCCCAGCGCCTCTCCCCGCTCCGGAGGCGGCGCCACGCCGCAGGGCAGGCGGAAGGAAAGGGCTCGGCGGTGCGGCCTCGGGCTCAGCCTCTCCCCGCCCCGGGGCCCAGCTCCCCCCGCCCCGGCGACGAGCGGCTGCGGCCGGGGCCGCCGGGTGGCTGCCGGGGCCGCCCAGCGCGGCGCAGCCAATGGTGGGCGGTGGGGCGGGCTGCGAGGCGCCGGGCCGCCCGCTGCAGGAGCCCAGCGGCCGGGGGAAGGCAGCCCTCACTCGGCCGCTGCCGCGGAGGGGGGAGCCGGGCACCGGCAGAGCCATGAAGGACCGCCGGGGGGATCCGCGCCGCCGGGCGTGAACCGCAAGCTCGGCTGGCGGAGCCTCGGAGGAGGAGGGGGGGGGGGGAGGAAGGATGAGCCGCATGCTGCAGGAGGCGGCCCGGAGGGTGCAGTGGAGCCGGTCGAGCTCTGCGAAGAGGGCTGCGTGCCTGGTGGCCGCCGCCTACGGGCTCCGGCTCCTCTACCCCGTCATCCGGCGGCGCCTGAGGCGGGCGGGCGGCGGGGCGGGCAAGCAAGATGCCGGCCGGGGGGAGCCGCGGGGCGCCGGCTGCCCGGGCAGAGCCCCCCCGGCGGTGAACGCGGAGTTCTTCAAGCAGCTGTTGGAGCTCCGCAAGCTGTTCTTCCCCAAGCTCGTGAGCGCCGAGCTGGGCTTGCTGTGCCTCCACTCCGTTGCGCTGGTTTCCAGGACCTTCCTCTCCATCTATGTGGCAGCGCTGGATGGGAAGATCGTGAAGAGCATCGTGGAGAAGGAGCCGAAGAGCTTTGTGGTCAAGTTGATCAAATGGCTGATGATCGCCATCCCGGCCACTTTTGTCAACAGCACCATACGGTACCTGGAGTGCAAGCTGGCCCTCGCCTTCCGCACGCGCCTGGTGCACCATGCCTACGAGACCTACTTCACCAACCAGACCTACTACAAGGTGATCAGCATGGACGGGCGGCTGGCCAACCCCGACCAGTCCCTCACCGAGGACATCATGATGTTCTCACAGTCGGTGGCGCATCTCTACTCCAACCTCACCAAGCCCATCCTGGATGTCATGCTCACCTCCTACACCCTCATCCGCACGGCGCGGTCCCGGGGCGCCAACCCCATTGGGCCCACGGTCTTGGCCGGGCTCGTCGTCTATGCCACGGCCCGCGTGCTCAAAGCCTGCTCGCCCAAGTTTGGCAAGCTGGTGGCTGAGGAGGCGCACAAGAAGGGCTACCTGCGCTTCATGCACTCACGCATCATTGCCAATGTGGAAGAGATTGCCTTTTACCGGGGGCACAAGGTAAGGAGGACAGAAATCCAAGGGTGCTGGGCTGACCTGCAGTGCCCGAGCTGACCTGCACTTCCCCTGCCGCCCTATCCAAGCACTTGGAGTCCCTCTGACATTTAAACCTGTTTACAGCTAGCACTTCCCGTTTCCTAGGAAAATGCAGTCTCACAGGCAGTGTCTGGGGGGAGCAGAGCGTAGTTCCCTTATGCTCTGACAGTGTTCCTGTTTTGCAGCTGTACCCTATGTCTTTCTAGAAAGTTGTTAATTGTTTTTCCCCCACCCAGTGCATTCCGCTTAACTCTTCCAGGCTTTTTTTTTTTTTTTTCTTCCCTTCCTTGTTTATGAGCTACCAGATTTAATGCTGCCAAAATCAAAACCAAACCACACCAGAAAGTCTAGGGGAAAACTCTGTGATAGTAGAGATCGCTACAACCTTTGACACTCTTTTACATAGCTAAGCAAAGATGTAGTCATCAGAGTCTTAAAATAGCTTAAGTACAGTACTTCAGCAGTCGCAGTTACATAAACTAGTGGCCTTTTTTAAAGCCACCTTACTAAGAAATTCTTCGTATTTTATTGGAAGTGAATCTTGGCTGTAACAGCTTTCAAACATGATTTGGAAAAACAAGTGGTATCATGTAAAGTGAAAATGAAAACTGGAAACTAGCCTGACGTATTACTAACACTTTCAGTCCTAGCAATGATTATATAATGCAAATGATTTGTTTTGGTAGAAGCAATCATTCTCTAAAGCTGCCCGTAGTAGTGTTTGAAGTGCAGCTAAATTAAACAGTTTCTTCTATTCCCATGTATACTGGCTCAAACAGAACGCATTATGTCACACTGACTTGGAACTATCTTTGACTTGTTAAACCTCTTGGGATAATTCTCTCTTCCTCTAGACTGCTCACAAAAACAAGAAGCATTGCATTTCAGTGATGAGCCCTGCAAGTCAGAGATAATTGATCCCCAAATGCTTTCCAATTTGAGAAGTTTCAGTTGCTGTGAAACTCTACAGCTGCATCTTCATTAAAAGGATGTAGAATCAATCTTAGATTGCTAGAATCAGCTATAGTGACTGCCTGGTATATTGTTCCTGTATATATCAGAGATCTTAAAAGAACTGAAAACTTGCCAGTGGGCCATCCAGGGACAATGATGTAAATAAGAGCCAGGTCTGCTGACTTCCCAGAGCTGTGTACTTTTGCTGTGAGACTGCAGCACTGTGAAGATGAAGTACCACACTGTAGAGGGGATTAAGAAGCCACAGCTCTGGATAATTGATTACTTTGTGCACGTATGTGAATGTACTTGTATGGCACATATGTCTTTGTTGCATTGTATAAATGTTTTATTTATTTATTTTTAACTGTAGGTAGAACTGAAACAACTGCAAAAAAGCTACAAGGCTTTGACAGATCAAATGAATCTCATTTTATCCAAACGCTTGTGGTACATCATGATAGAGCAGTTCCTGATGAAATATGTCTGGAGTAGCTGTGGTATGATTATGGTCGCTGTGCCCATCATCACTGCAACGGGATTTGCGGATGGCGGTAATAGCATTTTTACTTATTTCCAAATGTTTCTTTGATACTTCCTCAAAAGACTATTCTTTCCTTAAACGTTGTTCAGATTTATATACTGTTCACAGACTTTATTACCAGATCCATGTCTCGTGGGTAACTTTCAGGCATAGGAAGTCAGCTGAGGAAGGAGCAATGCAAAAGATACAGCTTCAAACACAGACCCGATAAACAGCATGAATTCAGGACTTAATGGGTGCTGGTGTGACATGAGATTGTAATGACACTTGCAGTCCTATTCAGTAGTTGTTGGGATGGCATGCTGATTCCTGCAACATCTCCCACTATTTTACAAACTGATACTTACTAACATTCCTAGAGAGCTTATCTCCTCATCCCACAAGCCATACTGTAATTACAATTAGTTATTCTATTACACGTTGGCCTGTTAGCAACCACTGTTTTCCCCTGACTCACTGAAGGAAGAGGGATGATGTTCATATTTCAGGCTGGCATGGCATCATTTTTGACATGCTGTCACAACTTTCCAGGAAGTGATACAAGACTCAAGTAATTTGTTATTGCAGATGGTCTAAGAGAAAGATTGCAGAAAAAAGGGTAATTAGGGAGTGGTAATGAAAGACCATTCAGGGAGTTTGTTTCAACAGGTTTCCTTATGCACAACTGGAACCACAGAATATATTACAAATTTTCTGGGATTCATTAAGTGTAGATGATACAGTGTAAGCAGAAGGATGCATTCTGTGTTTGGTACGTTTAACCAGGAATGAATGGATTGTTTTCAGTGGAGGTCTTGGTAATTACATTCCAAATCAGGGCTGTCCAACTGGATAAGCTTGGTTCAGCCTGCCCACTCTTTATTTAGCTGGCTTGCAGTTGTGCCTGCATGTGGCTGGGTGTTCAGCTGCCTGAGCCACTGGCCATCACACGGCTCAGGAGGGCACTATACCAGGACCAAGGCTGGCATCCAGGTAACAGCTTCAAAAATACCAGGAGGTCCTATTCCAAAATAGACCAATTCGTACCAAGGCATTTCACCTCATGCAGCTAGTGAAGGTTTTCAGCACAACAGAGAAGTGATTAATCAGTTTAAGTCTGTCTGCTAGTATGAGAATGAGTACAGTCAAGACCACACATTGTAAGTATCTCCCTGGTATTAACAGCATGAATTGAAAAATGAAAAAGAACGTCCTTTGCAGGGATTAATTCACAGTGAAAATGTATGGAACAAATGAGTGATAATTGATTTGTGTGCATGCTAAACTAAATAACATTCCTGTTACTCGTGGATATTCTTTTGATAAATACTTTTCAAATGTGGGAGAAGAAAAAAGACACAGAGATAGCTCACGTTGTAAAGCAGCAGAATATTTGCTACCAGCAACATGAAATTGTTAAAGGGCAGAACTTATTATCGAGCCCTGAGGCATATCATAACGATGCTTCATAAACACATTATTAATAATGACAAATCAACATTGTCAAGATCAACTAGAAGTATAACAGCTATTCAAATAATTGAGCAGACTTGAACTTTGAACGAACATTGATCTAGCTGGCAAAACAGTGCTTAACGTCTCAGCAGGTCGGAAGCAAGTTGGTTCAAATCTGAAGGACTACATGGGCCGGGTTCATTACTTTAGGACATTCATTACTTTAGAATTGCTATCAAAATACCAATACCAAATATCAAAACCACTATCATGATCAGACCTGAGATTTCAGGTATATATAACCCCTCTGCCCTGTTACAGTGCCCCACTTTTAACACAGGAGGCAAGCCGTATGAAAAATGTCTGGGGAAAAAAGTTAGAGAAAAGTAGTCTCGGTGGGTTAGGCATATAATATTAGAGATTGTATTTGCAGTGAAATGCTTATAAATTCCATGTAGTTTTAATTTGTCAAATACCCCCAGAATTATGCCTGAAATAACTGATGCAGTGGTTTGTAGAGATCTCCAACCTATTGGGAAATGAGCTAGCCTGGGTGCTGGAAGCAGTGTTAAATAAATTCATCCAAGAGGAATACAGCATAAATGTAGTCAAGACATGGACAGTTCCTATATCACGTATTTTTGGTAGTTCTGCATACCTTGCATGGGCTGTGCTCCCAACAAGACCAGTAAAATTTGGTTCTCTGAGAAGGAAGAAACAAATTTCAACTTAGTTTATAGTAATGAATTAACTAAAGGTTACTCTTCTTGGAGTGAAAATGACGTTCCAAATAAGTGAGAACTACATGAGCAAGAAGCAAGAGTTTTGTAATACCTCCTTTCTTTGCAAGAGGTTTCCTGTTTGTTTGTTTGTTTGTTTGTTTTAAAAAACATACCTCTCATTGTGTTCCAGGTGGCTAGATTACATGCAACTAGTTGATGGTGTACTGTTGCTGTATAATTTAATCTAGAAAATAGGAACACATATCTCAGTTACTAAAAAGTTATAAGACCATCTGAGGACAAAAAAGGGAATATATAGTGTATATGAACAAATTAATTAAATGAGAAGTTACAAAGTTTTCCCTAAATGATCTATAGTTTATTTAAGTGATTCAGATGTAATTATGTAGGGATACCTTTTTGAAGTGTGAATGAAAAACAGCAAAACACATTTAGATTGAAATATCTAACGAGGACAGAAAGACACATCTGGCTTTGATACTGCATGCAGATTTCTGGACAGTAGATTTCTATAACCTGATCTTGTCAGTGAAATGAGGCAGTTACCAAGAAAAAGCTATTGTTTGCTATACTCTTGTTCTTGGGTCAGATGAACAGAGAAGCTGTGTTGTTAGAAATACCTTATTTAAACACATGCCTTTAATAATAAAATAAATTACTGCATTCTTAGAGAAATGTTACCAAGTTTGCATCAATATGAATGTTTCTTTTTAAGTGAGTAAACAAGTAAGGCTGAAAAGAAATAATTGCAAAACCAGTAAATGTTCTATCAGAAATCTGCTTCAGATTAGATTTCACTTTTTCATATTTTGAAAAATTTCAGTTGCATCATTATGTATTAAAAGGAAATTATCTAGGTAGACAAACAGTATAAAAAAATAGGATGTTTTGCATAAGAAGATGAATTCCTTATATTCCCACTTAGTTATTGTTCCCAAGCTATCTATGCTAATTGCATTCACCAAATCTTCCCAAAGGGTAGTTTTTGTGGAGTTAGATTTTTCTTAATTTAAAAGCTGCTTTATAATGACTCACATTTTAATCATAATTTATTTTGTAGCGATAATTTTCGGAAGAATATGTAACATAATTTTTTATTTTTTTCCTTTTAGAGATTGAAGATGGCCAGAAACAGGCAGTGGTTAGTGAAAGAACAGAAACTTTTACTACGTCACGAAACCTGCTGATCTCTGCAGCAGATGCTATTGAAAGGATCATGTCTTCATACAAAGAGGTATCATACATCAGTCAAATGCAAACCAGCAAGGAAATTAAACAGGATTTACATCTAATGTAAAATGCAACTAAATCCATGGAGAGCTTTGAAATGATTAAAGTTTGGTATTTAGATTTAGGTCCACAAAAAGTCAAAAGTGCACAGCTGCCAGTATGATGCAACATATAAACGTAACTTGTTGTACCTGTCTTCAGGTGTCATCAGAGTACAGTAGAAGTTCCTGGAATCAGAGTGATAAGGGTTCAGATTCCTCCTCTGTTTGGAGCACAGGCCTGTATTCAGGTTGTCCTCCTCCCAGTGGACAGTGTATTGGGACTCGCATGTAGAAAAATACATGAAATACAAAAAGAATTGAATGCTTGGTTCCTGGCCACCTAAACCATAGAATATTTTTAGTATTTTCTGAACCTGTTAAAATGTATATAATTTTTCAAAGTAGAGAAATTTTAGCAGGAAAAAAATTCCGCCCTAGGAGTGCAGGTAGCCCAGAAATACAGGATTTTCACCTGGAGGATCAGAGATGTTTCAGGACCTCACCCCAACTCTAGTTAAGTTGGACTTTCATCTGTGTTCTCTCTGGGGGATTTCTCTAGGTGCAGACCGTTAAGCAGAGGAAAAGCTCTGTTATTCTCCTAAACATTCCCTTCTAAATTTGGTTCTGTGTTTGTTCAGCTAGTTTTTGCTCATCCTTTTGGTGGGGACCCCTTTTCTGGAAGGAGGCACACATTAGCTGGGCAGCTAATCAAAGACTATGGATTCCATTACTTGGAATCCAGCCATAATAGCTACAGCTTTTTAAATTGGGAGAGGAGAGGTAGTTTGGTGCCTTCAAATACAGTCTCTGAAAAAGCCAGAGCCTGTCTTTTTTTTCTTTTTTTCTTTTTTTTTTTTTCCACAAAGTGTTCTTCTCTAATGGACTGTGATTTTGACCTATGCTGCTTTAGCTGTTTCCCTTCTTGACCTCTGCTCTTATGAGACTGCCAGATAACCTATTATGCACTGATGTTATTCTAATTTATTTTCAATAATTTAGTCATTTATATAATGTACATGGGGACTTACAAACATTGTGGTTACATTTTTTGGAAACAAAAATCCTTGCAAAGTAGTAGCAACAGCTGAACAAACTCATTTGTTTTATCATGTGGTGAAATTTTAATCCAGGCAGTATGTGATCAAAGATCACTTCTTAGAACTTCCATCAGAATTTTACATTAATACTTTTCTTCAAGAAATATTGCAGAAATTTAGGCAGTTTCCAAAAAATGACAGTATACTTCATTCCACTAAAAGTGGTAGTGTAGCTCCAGTTCTTGCCCACCTCATCCACCAGAGCAGCCTTCTTCCAGGCAATGTTGCTCAGTTTGCAGGTGAGGTTGGCTCAGCTTTTGTTTGCAGGTCAATAGTTTTGGTAGTACTTCATGTTTTGACAAAGTGAGTTTGTAGAGTCATGGTTTAGAAACCTACTACAAGTTATATTTCTTCTGGGGTGCTGTTGGTGCACGTTTCATTCATCATATGCAGGATTTTCTCCATCAAGCGTCCCTGCTATTTGCTAGAAGGGTTACCGCTGAATTTGCTAGAAGGGCTGCAGTGTGGAGAACAATGTTACAGCTCCTACAGCCTCAGGTGCTGTTAGCCCAGTACTTTTCCCAGCTGTAAATGCAATTACCAGTAGGGCAAGACAACATCCCCCTGATGGAGTTGAAACACTGGCTGATTACTCTCTTGAAACTGAATTTTTTGAGATATTGTAGCTAGTTAACCTCCAGTGGAGTGATGGCCCTGCCTAGTACTCCTGAATCTTGCACAAACAGTGAAATTTGCACAGGATTGTATCTTGCTCTTCCTATCTTGCTCTTTGCATTTAGTATAAAAATCTGTATGTTTAAAAACATCTAATTGTACCTACATGATAAGATGCTGAGGCCTAATTCTTTGCTGCCGGCAGATGGAGGCAGCTCTTTGGGAGTTCTTGGCGGTGTCAGTGCCTGTGAATAGGAAACCACCAGGACCAGAGATCTGTTCTTTCTGTATTCACCAGGTGGTAACTGAGAAAAAAGGATTTTAAAAATGAGAAAGCCCTTTAAGAGACCTCACAATTTTAAAAATTCCCAGTTGTAATCCAGGGTCTCAGGTTCAGCTCTGGTGCTCTGTTGATAGGAGAGTCATTTCTTTTCTGTACCGTATTTTACATTAGCATGTGCACTGGTGCTACCTGTTTTACACAGGAAAAGCACACCTGTCCCACAGAAGGTTTAGGGAACATAGGGAAATGAATAATTATGGGTGTATATTTTTCTCACTGCTGTTGGCCTTTATTTTCCTGGGAAATGCAGGTATTTTGTTTTTCTTTTGTATGATAGGCTATTTTCAGCTATCTGACATAGCTATTCTCCACAGGCTGAAGACTCTACTGATCAGTGGAAAAGAGCAGTCCCTGCAACCTCCTCATTTACTGGAGCTATAGTAAATTACACTGGCTGAAATCCGTCCCCCTCAAACCATCTGTGTTTGGCTTGTAGGAGCTGTGGTGGCATTTGGGTTACCACAGAATCGCAATGGATGAAAACTGATAGGTGATGAAAGATGCATCATTGATCCTTCCAGAGTAACATCTGAGAAGCAGGGACTTAGAGTAGCTGGAAATGGTTTTCATGAGTCTTTGGATAAGCATCTAATTTACTGAATTTGTGACGTGTAACTGAAATGAGGTATTAATTGTTTTGCAGGTTACTGAGTTAGCAGGATACACAGCCCGTGTCTACAACATGTTTGCTGTTTTCGATGAGGTGAAGAGAGGCATCTACAAAAGAACTGCCGTTATTCAAGAGTCTGAAAACAACAGTAAGAATGGAGATAAAACAGAGTTACACATCAATGGGCCCTTAGAAATCAAGGGTAATTAAGTCACATTTTTATATATTTCTCGGGGGGGAATTCCTGGCTGGTGTAACGGGGCAGTAGTTGAACAGAGGTTTTGTTTCTGCAGCAAGTCAGCCTCCAGAGACCATGTTGCCTTCCATTTTATCTTCCTGCTGTTTTGTAATGCTGTGCTTATTTAGTGCTTTTCTAAAACACTTCCACAAAGATTGTCCAAGTATGTTCTGTGAAAACTTTCAGTGAAAAAGGTATTTTCAACTGTACTATTAGTTGTGGTGGTTGCGGTGGTTGTGGTGGTGGTATTAGTATCTTTACATGGACAGTGCCTGCTTTCCTCTGACATTTTTTTCCCCAGAAAACTGAGACCATAACATTTTCAGCTCCAAACACCACATTGTTTTGTTTGGGATAGGAGAGATAATAATAATTTGTTTTCAGCTGCTATTAGCCTGTGCTCATTTTTTCATCATTTAGTGGGAATTGAAAATGGACTGGCAACTTTACCATTGCCCCCATCTCCCAAATGATCTGATCAATATGCAGTTCCTCCTTACAGTTCTTCCTGTCTGTATCCCGTATCCTTTTCGTGCTACTGTTTTTCTATCTGCACCCCCCTCAAAGCATTTTCTGTGTACCATCTCTCTCCTTTTTTCTCTGAGGTACATCATAGAGGTTTTGCAATGAGCTTTTCCTAATTTTCCCAACAGCCCCCTTCTGCTCCCCATCTCTTCTTTGGTGTTGGAAAGCCTCCTTCCCACCTTCTGGCCTCTGAAAACTAAAATATCAGTTGAGTTGAAGGCACCAAAATGCTTTTTATGAAATATTTTTTTTTACAATTTCAACAGCATTGCCCTTCAGCACAAATTTCTCAATGGTCCTCTGAGAAGGTTCTTCAAAATAAACAGTCTGATGCAGTGTAATAGATAGCTGTGGAAACAGCTGATGTCTTAATCTTGTAAATCTTGGTAATATTTGGCTGGCATTGGAAGAAATGACATCTTATAGAAAAAAGGGTTTTAGTTCATTTGGAACAACAAAATCACTTTGACGCTATTTTAGATAAGTATGTATTTTAAAAACAAATACCTTTTGGTGTGACAGAATGCTGTTTGTGTTCCCTTTTGGTTTTGTACAGTAATACACTGCTCCTTTTTTTTTTTTTTTTTTTTTCTACAGCCTTGTCCTGAGGTTTGATTCATCCACAGAGACACATTTCATCTGGCTTGAATTCCTCCTAAGTCGTGGTGACTAGTGTTTGCTACCGAGTGCTTGCAGGCTCTCAGAGGCAGCTAGCCAATACAAAACATTAGACACAAGGACTTAGACAGAATTTAGGCCAGATGAATCTAGGCCACAGGTTCCATATTATTCTTATGACAAGTTCCATTGTATACTGGTTTTCCTACTGTCTTTCAGTCTTGATATTTCAGAAATCCCTGCAGAGTGGATTTATATGAGGATAAAAGTACACGTGCTCACAGCATCTACGTCTCCAGTGTTAGAAAAGAAAAATTGTAATATTCACCTTCTCCAAAGGCTTTTTCAACACGTATTCTTTTTAAATCATCCAATGTAAACTCATGTACCTAAATAATGCCTGTGCTGTGTGCTTGCATTCACTATTGTCAATAAGGCCAGTGTGAAAATATGAAAAACATCAGAATATTTTAACAGACAATAATATCTCTATATACGTTGTATATCTAACAATTCAGAATTTTAAAGTTGAAATATAATGGTGTACAGCTTGCAAAAGTACTGGCAAATTGTATTTCTGATTACATCCACCAAGCTTTAAAGGCATGTTAAGCTTGCAGTCAAACACTCCAAAGTTGGGAAATGAGAATTAAGTTTTCTTAATATCTACTTGCCTTACTTTTTTTTATTATTATTTACAATTTCTCTTCTGTACCCAAGTGCTTCAAAAATATATGTGGATTTTGCAGAATTTGCTTGAGATTGTCTCCACAGAAAATTATCCTTCAGATAGGCAGATGAATGCTAACTCCAGTGGATTTATGCATGTGGAATGACCAGTATGGCCCGCTTTTATGAAAGTATGTCTTGGCCAAATCTGTCAAAATCTGTGGTGTGGTCAATCTCTCTGTTGCATACCAGGTGCCCTTGAGGAGTCTGAAGGCAGTAGAGCCTGCTATGATAAAGATGCATAATTTTTTTTTCAACAGCAAAACACTTTTGTTTTCCATAATTTCACGTTGAACACCGCAGAACCATTTTAAATAGAACTTACTGGAAAAAAACAACACTTGAGCTGATACATGACAAACAAATTTTTGCCCAGTTTGTTTTAGTTTGACAAAGTTTGAAGAACTTGAACAAAGAGCCTCCTAAAGGAAAATGTAAGACTTTACGTTACCTGGAGGAAATACTACCAGATCCTTTCATAAGAAACTCAACTTTTCTTTAATTCCATTTTTCTTTATTCAGATTAGTCTAAGTTTTAAAATGTGCAGCCTTCTAATTCAGAGGGTGATCTTTGTTCTTTGTATCTTGTGCATAATTTCTGGTACTTGTCTTGGAACCCAGCTGTTGGGTTCCGTTAGACAAGTCCATCTGCAGGCAACCAAGAAGGTAGAGTTGATTTCTTTTTTAATTATTCCCAGGAGAATTTGTTTCCAAGTCCATGTGTTATATACATCCAAATGTCTGATGGGCATTGTATATTTAAATTTACCACTAACCCAGATAGTAAATATAGCTATCGGAGTGAAATAATATTATAGAAGTTTCCACAAATAATACTTAGGATTTTATACTGTCCGTGGCTTCAAAAAGAGATGGAAGCAAGCCATTAAATATTATATCCTTTGCTCTTGTTGCTGGGGGAGGCTGAACTGGGCTTACAATTTCAGAGCAGGTAGCAAAAGGAGATTCCATTTTCCAATGAAATCTCCAGCAGAAAGTATACTAGATTGCCTGTGTCCAAAGCTATCCTTGAACTTTTTTTTACTGATTGATAATGACCATCAATTTAAAAGAAAATACAACAAATACAGGTAGGATATGAATAAATGTCTCTTTTTAGTGCACTATATATTTCTAATGCATGTTGTGCATTATATTTATAATGAAATTTTGGATCCATTACACACTTTTGGCTAATACTGACCGTGTCTTTCTGACCACGTAACATACATTACTCAGATTTATCATTCAAGTTGAAACTCACCAATTTCTACTTCTCAGCTGTGCACAAAGGCTGCAAGATACTGCTTAATGAGAGGTTTCAAAAACATTAAACATTGCTGTTATCTTTTTTTTTTGTTTGTTTCTAGGAAGAGTTATTGATGTTGAACATGGAATTATTTGTGAAAATGTTCCTATTATTACTCCGAATGGCGATGTGGTGGTTTCCAGACTAAACTTCAAAGTAAGATGATATGCAAGAATCTTCTGATTGTTGCCATCCCATTAACATAAACAGCACAGAATTCATGTACCTTATGTTAAGTACTTGGAGGAGCATATGGATAGAAGGGGAAGTCCAGAAAGGTAGGCATAGTAGTTTGACAGAGGCAGACATGTGTAGTTTATCCTGCTCAAAGAAAGAGAAGAGAGGATTTCTGGTGCTGTTTCCAGCTGAAAAAAGAGACCTGGGATTTTTAAGGGCATATATGAGAGTCTGCATCCGTTTTACTTAATCTCGGTGAAATTGGGATGCTTTACTCACATGGCCTCCTTTTAAGGTCTGAGTTCACAGAAACAGTGAAAAAACATAGTATGTAGTTAGCTTTAGCTGATGATCACAAAGAGCAGTACTAATAGTTGACAGTATAGTTCAAAAGTCTTCACTCAGTAAAAGTGGAGTCTTTACTCAGTAAAAACTTGGATTTTTTTAAAAAGCTTTTACACATACCACTCAGCACATGCTTGCGGTTTTAATTGTTGACCTTTACTGAATTACTCCCATGCATATCTTGATGTACCAGTGCAGATGTTACTATTTTTAAAAACAGTTGAAATTACCAGAACACTAACTTGAATAATTCCAGCAGGTCCATTAATTTAGCTAAAGCAGAGTTCCTTTTGTCACCTCTATGCAGTACGGGCATTAGCAACTGGAAGGACAGGGTCCTACTTATAGCAAGGCTTCCTATGGCTCCAGTGTAAGAATTTCAGATTTGTAAAATTGCAACTGTACAGTCAAGGAAACAGTTTTGTTTATTTATTTGTCTCAGAAGATAAAATCAACAAAAAAATATAATGTAACAGTGTATTTATATAAAACATTGACATTGTGATTATGCATAAATATATACCCCTATGTACACATGTTAATATTTAAATGAATAAAACCAAGTGTATTGCACCCAAAATAACACTGGTAATTAAGTAGGGAAAGACAACATGAAGTAATTTTTCCAAATCATTTGATCTGGCTCACGTAGCTTAAATTAGTATTACCAATGGGCTTAAATTAGTATTACCAATTACTGCTCTGTATGCCATTAGTAACTTGGGACCTGATCCACATTAGAATAATTGATTCTGACTGTGATGTATTGATCTTTTGATATAATTAGCATACCGTATAGAAGCACTCAGACATTATAGAAATTATTTTCATTATTATAGCTAATTCCACTGTTTCCAGAATCTGTGCATAAAAAATGTGCGGGTGATTAATGAAAAGGGTTGATAATTTTATATAAATGCTTGCATACCTCCCTCTAGTGTTCTTAGAGCACCCTGTGTCATAGCTACTGCACAGTAACATCTTCTCATTTTCATTATTATTGTAGGTTGAGGAGGGCATGAATCTTTTAATCACTGGTCCTAATGGCTGTGGAAAGAGTTCGCTTTTCAGAATTCTAAGCGGTTTGTGGCCTGTGTATGAAGGAGTGCTCTACAAACCCCCTCCCCAGCACATGTTTTATATACCACAAAGGTATGTGTTCTGCTCAAGGTGATACCCCTTTTTTTTCTGGTTACATGACTTTTGATCCTGCTTCTCTTATTTTCCATCTGTGATATCTAGAGCCCAGTTACAAGGTGGTGAGCACCACCTCAGCTGTACTGAGAGTGCTAAAAGAAGAGATTCGTTTTTGTTGGTGATGCAAATCTTTAGTCATAGAGAAGGGGTAGCTCAAATACCCTTGTGATGGACACTACGCTTCCCTGATGGCTAAGGAGTCCTTTATGATTGGGATCAAAGGGAACTGACTAGAATCTGAAACAATTTTGAAATAGACCTAGTAGATACTAATTCTGATATCTTTTAAAATGAAAGATTAAAATAAGCAAGAGTGTTTTGGTTCCCAAATTTTGAATTGTTCAAAATAATGGTAAAAACTTCAGCTCTTCAGCTTTTACACTGTAATACAAGAATCCAATCCAATATTAACGGCAAATTGCCTTTTTCATAATGCAGGTTCATTTCACTAAGGGGGAACGGCTTTTTTATGCTTCGTTTGTGCTCTGACGTGCTATTGGACTCTCAGAACATAATTTAATGCAGTTGATCTTGAATATCTCCTCAGAGACTTCTAACTAGGTTGTTTTGTGAAAGCAAAATCAAACACTGAGAATCTGTGATTGCTTTCTGTAGTTCATTGCTTCCCATGGGCAAAAGAAGTATTCACGGCACAGTTTGTAGTCTTGTTTAAAAAGTACAAGTTATTAAGCTGAATGGAAAACATTAACTGATGAATAGATTTTCCTTGCTGCAGCTGAAGTTAACGCAGACAATTTATCTATAACTTTTTCAAATTTATGTATAATTTACTGTCATCCCCTGTCATAAAAGTTCTACACAGAGAAAATTTTGAAATCGTGGTACCTCATGTAATGTTCTAGACTCTCCTGGAAAGCATTACGTTATTTGAGTGCTACTGGCTAGAAAAGAAATTTGATTTGCAAGTTAGACAACAAAAGTAAATTATACATATACTTTTACCTACCTACACACAGTCTTCCTAGAAAAAATCAAGAGGACTTGATTGTGAAATAGAGACGTGGAGTTGGAAGGTGAAGTATGTGAGGTTTCTACTTCAGTGCCATTATTTTATGGCTCCCCTCATGTTAGCTCTAAAGCTGTAGTTTTCTACACCTGTGTGTTCATCAAATACAGTATTTCATTAACACCTTTGCAAGAACCACAGCATTCTGAGTTTATGGCAAGTTGTTAAGTGTTTTGCAGTTTAATTCTCAATGTCTCCTCTTTGAGATACGGTGGTATATGTAAATCATGGTTAACAAGAAGTAAAATGTGTGTAGAAAGATACTGCATGGCATATTTCATCATATGTTTGTCTGAGAAAGCTACTTGCATGTTTTAAGTTGATAATTACTGGGTATCTGCCATTCTGAGCTTGCAGTTATAAGGGAGATATAAATAAGATGGTATATAAAATTCTTAACAGGTTAATTAAGTACATAAGTGTCTATAAGGTGCTTACAAAATAGGACTGCTTATTTTTATTCTCTTCCATTAATAGTTATAAGACATTTGGGACATGATTTTTTTATTCTGTTACCTTCGAAATGCCTAGTGTGAAGCAGCTCTGTGTAACAATTAGCAGTATTTTTTAGAGGATAGAATGTTTGTGGAAAACAGTGTTTTTCCTTAGTGTGATATAGCTTCTGAAAACAAAAGTATCAATATATTTGTAAGTAAAACTAGTTTTAGAGACACTCTGCCTCAGTTAGTTAGTAAGTCCTTATTCAGTTTTTCTTCTCTTGTTCTATTGCAGTTCATCAAACTCTGAACTTCATACAGAGTGCTTATTTTTCATATTGTCTTTCCTATCCACAAATCTCAAAGGCTTTATTTTACATCTGTATGGGATCAGGGAAAGAGTTATAATCCCAGTTTTATTTCTGACTGACGAATGCATGCAGAAATCACATTCCATATTATTGAAGTGTCTGTTAATGTTGGATGATCAGTTTGAAATATACAGAGCTTTTGTTTTTGAGAGTATTCAACACTTATAACACATTTTTTATTAAAATCTGATCATTCCAGCTGGATTTGTGAATGCTCAGCTTTTCTGGAAGTCTGGTCCTATGTTTGTCACACACGCTAAAAAAAAGGTTGCAGATAGTGACCAATTGTGGACGTTTTGGTTTAAGTGACCTGACCAGCTTCTACTCTGTAGTCAAATCAGAAATAAAGAGATGTGAAGGGCAACGTTCACTAGCACCACCATTGTGGGACAGACTGAACACTGAGTCATCAGTCTCTGAGCAGCTTGAGGGCTTCATTCAGGTAGTTGGAGCAAAATGCTTTAAGTTTTTCAGAACAGTATTTCAGAATTCCTGTTGTGTGAGATGTTCCTAAAATCATTATTTTTCATAGGTGGAACAAAAAGTATTCTGAATGTTTTTTGTTGCAGAAAATCTTGAATTTCAACCACTTCTGTTCCCTGTGATCCTAGGCCCTTCCCAGAGCAACATCTGAGGCCTTCAGCCCTTCCCACTGATGTCCCCTTTACTCTCGGAGTATCACTAGAGTCTCACAGTGTTTACGCAGATTTGGCGTGGTGCTGGTTGAGGGGATTGAATCCCATCTGTTGGGTTTTGCTTTCCATAAACGTGGTTCATTCTTAGCTGTTTCCTCTAACTTTGGGGTGCTGGAGGAGTTTGCTCCAGCACACCTGTTCATTTCAGACCTCCAAGTCAGAAACCAAGGTTCAGCCAGCATCTGTGCAGCCCTCTGCGACTGAAGCTGTGTAGATACTGGCATATCATCCTAGCAGGGGACCCTGAAGGTGTCAGTCCAGTGCAGTCCATCCCAATACCATCCCCCAGGAGAAAGGGTGCAGTGTGGAGGTCCTGCTGCTGCTGGGTTGTCCCTGGGATACCTGAGTGATGTTGCCATGCCTTGGCTCTGCATGAGCTCTGCACTGCTGGAAGATTTTTTAGGGGTATTCCCTTCTTAGAGAGCAACAGTGAGTGACAGAGAGGGCTCTTCTGACAAGAGTGCTCCATGTTGTGGCTGAATATTTTGAAGTCTGCTTTGGTGGAGAGTTCAGCTGTTCTGGTGGGGGTTCTGTAGGCTCAGAAGCATGGCCCATCACTTTTAAGCGCCTTGTATTTTGAAAGGGACTGTGAGACTTAGTCTTGGAGGGATTTGTGGGTGAGTGTGACTGAGTGCAACAAAGGGGTTGGCAGAGGACAGCCATCAGATTTGTTAGGATGACTGTGAGGATTGTGAGCTGCTTCTTTCTACTCAATGTATTTGCTTGCTGGGCTTTGAGAGTCTTAGATGAGTATCTGATGAAAGGTTTGAGCAGCTAAAGAAGAAGGGCAGGGTCTGGTTCCACCCTCTTTCCAAACAGGTGGAGTTTGTTAAAACATCTGGGAATTATGGACCCGGATTGTGCTCAAGGTCAGGGGGAGGGAAGGAGTACCATTCTTCATGGGGTGCACAAGTCTGAAACTGCTGCTGGAGACCACTGCACAGAGCAGAGACACCAAGAATGACTGGAAGGAGATTCAGTTTTAAACCGAGGTTTATACATTTCAGGAGCAGATGTGGATTGCCTTATGTGGTCCTGGCAATTTTTGTTGCCTTTATTCCACTTCAAAGTGTTTTTTAACAGCTCATCTATTTGTGGCCTAAATAAATTACACATTTAGTTGTTTTTTTTTTGTTTGTTTGTTTTTGTTTGTTTGTTTTTTGTCTGTCCCTGTCTCTAAAATACATGTAGAATTTCTGCAGTGGTTACTAAATCATTCTGAAGTCCTGAAATTAAAGCAGCTTATTATGGAAGTTCACACTGGTGCAACCATTTTGCTTATTAACCCTGTGTACAAATTGCTGCTTGGTCAAAACTTTCTGTTTGCTTGTTTAGAAATAATTCTAAAACTGCAGACTGGAAAAGATGGCGCCCTGCCTCCATTTCATCATCTACATATTGCAGTATTTCTTTAGAGAAAATTTGGGTTCCAGATCAAGAGGATTTGGGAGGTGGTAAGACAGTGTCACCTGGTTTCCATCTACCTCACACGTTCATTTGTTGGGTAAATGGAACTGAGACATAGCAAAAGGCTTTCAAGTTGATGGATGTCTGTTAGAGCAGTGAATGAGGACAACATGTATAATTGTGTATGTCTCTGTTGCAAGGACATGGGAGATGTCCATGAATCAATATCGATACAGCTGAGCCTGGTGAGAGCTTCCTCCTGCGTGCCTGTGGCTGAACATAATTCTGCATCAGCCTTCTTGGCCTCTTCAAGTTGTGTGCACTAACCTCATCTGCTCACGGGGATTGGTGGAGAATACGATGACTGCTGAGTAACAAAATACTCCGCAGTAAATAGGAGCTCACTGAAAAGATTATTTTTTCATCTGTGCTCGAAACGTCAGTGTTTTTATTATTGCAAAAATGCATGGGAAACCATGTCTTTGAGTTCAAAGGCTACGCACAAAAGTATGATTTATTAAAGAGTGAATTATCTCATTGTATGCTCCAAATTTTATCACCAGTGCCAACACTTTGTAGTTAGATTTACTTAGCATTATGTAGGCTTTAAAACAAAGCCTTAAGAGTCCCTATTTTTTTATCTCTCTAGAGTGCTTAGCATCATTATTCTGCTGCTTTTTATTTTACCTCTCTGAAGTCATATTAGATTTTTTTTTCCCCTTACACAGGGACAAGGCCTGTAGAATTTGGCCTTAATCAGTCACAATTCTGATGGATATTGATGGGGCAAACTGCCCTTTTGGGGAGCAGAGAGAGAGAAGCCCAAGGATTTTTGTGAGCATGACCACCACTGCCTGTGATGTGCCTGTAAAAGAGGAGGTGGGCGAAAGGGAGGGAGACTTTCTGTCTTCCCTTTCAGCAGTCCAGCATCATATTGGTGACAAACGCAGCTTGTTCTTGGGAATGGATTAATGTTATGGAATGATAAGAATGGTTTGTCACAGAGTCACAGTCACAGAATGGTTGAGGTTGGATGGGACCACTGGAGGCCCTCTAGCCCAACCCTTCTCCTCAGGCAGGGAGACCCAGAGCACTTTGCACAGGATCACATCCAGGCGGGCTTTGAATATCTGTAGAGAATGAGGTTCCACAGCCTCTCGGGGCAACCTGTGCTCAGTCACCCCATGATAAAGAAGCTTTTCCTCATATTCAGCTGGAACTTCTTGTGTTTCAGTTTGTGCCCATTGCCTCTTGTACTATCAGTGGGCACCAATGAAGAATTCTTTTTTTTTAAATAACATATTTTTTCATAGCACATCTTCAGGATATCTGAAGGTGGTCTGATCTCTCCAGACTCTGCCCTGTTCCTACTCTATTTACCTTAAACACAGGATGACAGGAATTACCATGCTCTAGCACACAGTTCCTCCTAACATACCTCTGCTCTTGCCCTCTAACTAAAACTCTTGGCTTCCTCAGTTGTAAGGAAACACAGATTCTGCATATGTTGGTTCTCATTTTGTTAGTTCTCCTTTTGATATAAATGTCAGCAGAATTTTATACCTACATACTTGCAGGTTACCTTGACAACGCCACAGAAATATTCAGTGTCTCTCCACTGTGAAGCAGCAGTGAAGCTGTAATCACCATTGGGATATTGATATAAATTATTCATTGTTTTCTGCTGTATGAGTCTTATTCGCATTGAGGAATATATCATGCAGTCCCTGTTGGTTCCCTAACCTTTTACCATGACTCCCCAGTCTTCTCAGCACATGCCTAACACATCCATCAGTATTTTTCTCTGTCTTCCTTGAGGATTGATTCACTGATTTGTATTCATAGTAGCAAAATTTGCAGAGTACTCCATTCTCCATGCTCATTTTCATTGGTTTGTCCCTCCATTTTGTTTCTACTGTAATTTGGGTATTTTTTGAGAGTTGTGTTTCTCCAGCAGCAGGTGTAGCTTCCCTCTAATTCCACGTGGTGTTCTGATGGAAGACACAGCCCTGATCACTTTCTCAGCAGTCACCACAACGGTGACGTAGCACAAAAGATCATGGTTTATAGCACCAAAGGACATGGTTTAGTGACGGGACTCGGCAGGTCAGGTTGATGGTTGGACTCGGTGATCTTGCAGGTCTTTCCCAACCTAAATGACCTATGATTCTATGATGACTCTTTGTTTCTAGTTCTGTATTCTCTCTTTCTGTTGCTCATTCTAGTAGAGCTCTAATATTGCTTTCCTTCAATACCTGGCTTGTCAGATGCTAAAAGAGAGGCAACCAAGATGTACCAGTATCAAATGTTGTTTGTTCTACGTCACTTAAGATTCATGTACCTGTATTCACCTGTCTTCATATTAATGCTAGGTCAGGATGGAATGTAACGGACTAAATGTTTCTGTGCCCCTCCTAAGCTGCTTGTTTTTGCACGTCTGCTCTATTTCTGATATTTTATCATGAGATCCTCTGCAAGTCTTTTCCTGTCTGGTGTTTTTCCTTCTCTATTCTAAAAATATCCTCGACTACTAAACAAATCTGCATCAGCTATGAAGATACATTTTCTCTCCTCAGCTCTGTTGAGTAATCCAAATGTCTGAGGTGATTTGCCTCAAGTAGTCCAAGCATATTCATCACATGGGTGAGACCAAACAAGAGTATTTCAGTTCTGGGTGATACAAATAAAAAAAGTGGTAAATTAAGAGTAATTTTTACATTATAAGCACATAAAAGCTTGCAAATTACAATGTAATTCTAGTGTTACCTTAAGCATGGAGGTAGTTAGTAGTGGCCACTGCCATTAGAACACGGTTGTTTTCTAGACAAGTGTTGACTACCTGAACAACATCATCTTGCAGAATTGCTGTGCTCGCTTCCAGGTAGCCTGTATTACATATGAAAGGATTTGCAGATGGACTGTACGTATGTAGTTCTTCTGCATTAGACTACTTTCTCGTTAGCGTGTGGGCTGTTGATAAGAGAAGTCCAAGTGAAGTGCTGCACTAATATGCCTGTTCAAGTCCTGTTGCCTCAACTCATTTAGATAAGCTCAGATGTCTCGGTGCTAAGTTATATTTTACACATCCAGATGTCTCTTGTCAGCTCATACAGCTGTGTCTTTATGATCCCTTTAGTGGAGGTCAGTCAGAGTTACGCTGTACTCTGCACATGCCAACACCACACTAGCAATCTTCATTGCCTATCAGCATTTTGTTGATGTTGTACCACCACGTTGACTTACTGCTTCAGTACTTTGCCATCATTTCCAATCATGCTGTATAGATATCTGCTCCTTTGCGTACTTCATCTCTGTGATACTTACTGTTATCAAGTTCATGGCACTGCTTTTAAATATGCGCATTTCCAAAGTTCACCACTTACCTGACAGATGAGAAAAATTCCTGTGATAGATGGTGTTAACGTAAAACATATGATAATTTACTTCTGTTATGTGTGATAATTTTGATACAGGTTTATTCTAAGGTATTAAATGCTACTTTTTTTTTTTTTTTTTAAGATGAAGCAAGTGAAGGCAGGTTAACTCACTATTCTGCTCTTCGTTAGAATGAGTGGCCTGACATCTGTGAGGACCCTTTGACTATCCCCTTAACCAGGGCACAGCTTCTCCCATTTCATCTTACCATGACTCAGGTAGAAATGCTTGTACTTCTCCACGGTGGTTGGAGGGAGCCCTTTCTTACCTCATGTAGAACAGAAAAGTTCTTGCCTTGCTGCCTGAAGGTTAGCTGAAGCTTTGCCTGGCAGAATCACTAGGAGACATCTCTGTTTCCACTGAAGGCTCACTCACAGCTGTAAAGTTTGAAGGTTTTTAGTTTGCTCTATTCTGACTGATTGCAGGGATATCAGTACAGTACCTTTTCATAGCGCATTGCGTACAAGATTCACCTATGCTAATAGTCAGAGGTGGAAAATGGCTTTATGGATTAACTGCTACTCCCTCTCAAGCCACGCAAGGTGCCTTCCTTACTGGCCAGACACAGCTAGCTAATTAAAGCACAGCTTACAAGTCTTTTCCTTTATTAGGCAAAGAGTTGCAGAAATCCCAGACTGAAGGCTTTAGTCAGCTTGTTGCATTGGGGTTTAGCGTTTAGATTTAAAATGTATTTGCATAAATCCAACATCTGTCTTAGGCCACAACTAAACTGATGTTTGTGAAGGACTTCAGCATGCTGTGGCGTTTTGGTGCCTCAGTCCCTTCAGACAGGAGCATTGTCTGGGGCAAGCTGTGCCTCTGGGAGGTTCCAAAAGACATAAAACATATCTTGGGAATCAAGATAATGTTGATATGTACTCAACTTCTGTTTCATATGGAGACCAACCCATTTCCTAGTGGGCAGTTGTCTGCAGCACAGAAGCCAGCACCACACTTGGTACAAATGAAGGCAGGTTTGAATCGGCAGGGAAGTCCAGACTTGCGTTTTTACAGAGATTCCAGTATCATCTCATGTCTACTGGTGGTCTTTTCTGTTGAAGTAGGTTCTATTACTGCCACCTTTTGTATAGTTGGACGCAGAGGCTTCCTTCTCCAGACTCATGGAGGTGGCTCACTCAACGCACAATGTGATCACTTGAATCTGAGTGCAAGCCAAGTTCCTTTTATTTGTGATCCATGAAAGAAATCAAACATTCAGAGGATTAAGATCCATTCAGTAACTCATTGCGTTTCTGCTACGTGACAGATACACAAAGGTTTAATGTAAAGTGCTGTCAGCTGCAAGGCTGATTAAATACTATGACGTGTATGCAACCTAAAGGTGAAATCCATTCTTGTAGTCAAAGCAATATCCCTCCTATTTTGAGTCTTGCTTCAGTATTAAGCACGTAAATCTTATTTTGGCTCCTGCACAAGAGTGAGTGTCACTAATCTGCAGAACTTCCTCCATTTACATTCTTTTGAAGTGTCTTCCTCAATGTTACAGAGCTGAATTTTTCTCTGTGAGTACACCTATTTGCAGGAATATTTCCACAAGGATCTCTGGCAATCATCTGCTCTGTTTTTCAGAGCTTATTTTGGACACCATGTTCTTGCCAGCATGAGCTTGCAATACCTCCAGCTTCCACCTCCTTCTTTTGATAGGATTTGGAATATCAGAAATTGACATCCAGCACCAGTAATTACATGTTGCTTGCACTTACCAGGCATCCATCTATGTGCTGGACTGTTTATGGAACTTCATTTAAAAACTGGGAACATCAGGTTTTGATTTTTTTAAGTACATTGTCAGGTTAAGCTTGACAAACATTTTATAAATATGAAGTCACGAAACAGATTATAACAACTAAGTACATGGGCGATATTTATAGTCTCAAAGTAGCAAAGCAACCTGTGCTAAGTTCATTTTGGTAAAGTAAACAGTTCACTTTCTTTTAAAATGTAGTTTCAACAGCAGTGCTGTGAGAAAAAGTCACTTACAGGTTATCTGAGCTCGCTGTATAACTTAGGAGTGGTAGGGATGAACTCGTATGTTAGGAAGTAATCTGGTGGTTGCATTTAAACTGAGTAGTTCCTGCAGAGCAGTGCTATTACTGTGTCCAGCTTGGCCAGTTCCCTCCAGCTTAATGCCCTACACTGCAGCTGTTCAATAAGGGATCTTTGATAGATGAACAGAATGAAAAATGGTTAGTATTTCAATAATTTTACCTAGGAATATCACAATGCATGCTTCAAATGCCTGATACTATCAAATTATGAGAGACAGCTTGGCAGCATGCAACTGGGAAGCACAGGGGCAAAACGATCTACACAACTTTGCTTAATTGAAAAAGCTTGATACAAAAAGATGCTGACCTTTTGGGTGGGGAACAGCTGCAAGCCCTAATAACAACTGTATCCTCTCCACTAGGAAGAAGACCTTACCTCTCCTTTTTACTTTAGCACTCAATCAAAAGCTCTCATTACAGAGTCCTGTGCTCTTAAGTGTCCACACAGTAGACACAGCCAGCACCTCTCTCTTGAGGTGGCACTCCTTCCCATGCACTGTAGGCTCTCTTTTGATGGGGCTTCAGAACTGTGTCCCAGTTTCAGTGTGAACTGGGTCTTCAGCCCTCTCCTGGCCTCTCTGTGATCTGCTCATTCAGACACCTTTCTTAGGGTCTGGTTCTGTGTTTGCCTGCTTGCAGGTTGAGGATGTCTCCTTTCGTCCCTCCTCAGTTCACCGTGGTTTCCGAGGTAAAAGTACGTTTTATTCAGACTTCACTAGGAACTACTCACTTTACAAAAGCAGCTCATGCTCTTCCCTCTGGATACAAAAGCACCCCCACCCCAACAAGTTAAAAAGAAGAGTGGTTAACTCATACACCGAAGGTAGAATTTGTCTGAGTTCACTTAGGCAAAAGGTTAGACATCCGTGTGTGAGCTTTACAATGACTGCCTCCAAAGGATGATTCACTGCTGCAATGCACCATTGGAGGTGTTGGTTGTTGATCCCAGTAAGAAAGGCATTCAAACTCTGTTAGGCATTAATTAAAATTCTTTTTATCAGAGATGAGAATGAATAAGCTGATAGCATAGATAATCACGGAAACACAGAATGGTTGAGGTGGTTGAGGTTGGAATGGACCTCCTGAGGTCATCTCATCCACACCCTTCCTCAGGCAGGGCCGTCAGGTTGCCCAGGACCACATCCAGCTGGCTTTTCAGTATCTCTAAGGAAGAGACTCCACCGCCTCTCTGGGCAACCTGTGTCAGTGCTTGGTCACCCGCACAGCATAGAAGTGCTCCTGGTGTTCAGGCAGCACCTCCTGTGTTCAGTTTGTGCCCATAGCCTCATGTTCCGTCACTGGGCACCACTGAAAAGAGCCTGTCTCTTCTTTACACCTTCCCTTCAGGTATTTATAGATACCAATAACATGTGCAAGCCTTCTCTTCTCTAGGCTGGCCAGTCCCAGCTCTTTCAGCCTTTCCCGTATGTGAGAAGCTCCAATTTCCTCATCATCTCAGTGACCACCATGTCCTTCTGGGTGCTCGGAGCCCAGAGTTCTGCAGCATCAGATGGACCTCTAGTCACATACTGCCCTGATCCCATCCCTGCTAAGGTTCGTTGGCGTTACGGTCTCTGGAGTTCTGATAGCACTTTCTTAAAAGTAAGCAATTCCATTTATCATTTCTACTGTCAAGCAAAAGGATGTTGGCATGATAACATGTTGCTTTGCTTCAAGATAAAGACAAGGACGCGCAGGTGGCGTAATTGCCGGTGCCAAGTAGGAGCTGCCTCCAGGCTCCTTTTTTATGATTAGCCAGCAAAGTTTGTGCTGGGGCCAAGTGATAAGTGCAGCGCAGCACAGGCCTGAAGGCCAAGCTGTATCTGCAGCACAGCCCGAGACGGTGCCCACCCACGTCAGCTGTCACTAACTCCTCAACGCACAACACTCCTCTGGTTCAGTCTGCTGCATCTGCTTGTCCTGCATCTTAGGACAAGCATCTAAGACACACTGGACCTGCTGGAGGTATCAGTTCATTTGAGGGCTCCACTGACTACAAGGAGAGCCTAGGATGACTGAGACTTGGATGAGTAACTTCTAGGCGAGATGAGTCTTTTCTGAAAATAATGCTGAGCAGTCCTCAGAACGCTGGATTTTCAGTTCTTTGTTCTCGAGGCTTTATATCGTGGCCTCAGGAGGATGTAGCAGGTGGGTTTCCTTCTGCAGTTGAGGTGTGTGCATTAGCCTAGCTTAGATAGGAGCATATCTTCTCAAACAGGGGAGCTTTTCCAGGCTTGTTCATCTGCCTATAGTTTTGCATTAATTATGCCCTATTGATCTGAGTTTCTGCTAAACATTGCTACAGCTCCCATGTGGCTACTTGAGGTACCCATAAAATGTGTATAAAATGGCTGCAATGGGTTTTGAACTATCTGTATGTCCACATACATGGTGTGAATCTGTGTTAATGTGCTGTCACGTTCTGCCCTGCGTAAAGCAAAGTGTCGCACAGAGGATTAGAGAGCAAAGTTATGGGCAACTAAGGATTGTAGAAACCCAGAGCAAAAGCAGCCTCTGCTATTGCTGCCTCAGTGTCTACACTTGCTCTTCTCTCTGAATTAAGGTGTCACTGGTGATCTGCGAAACCATGGGATCTTCGTAAACGAGGGAAACTGCCTTGCTCATTGTGTTACACTGCTGTGATAAAGGTCAGAAATACCCCTTAGGTGGGGTATGCCTGGTGGGACTGGCATGCCAGACTCTTGTCCAGAGCATATTGTTATTTCTTCAATTTATTGATCTTCCTGATCATCCATCCGGTTGATCGTTTCATCATCAGGACTGCCGAAGGTATGAAAAGACTAGGCCTGCTTCAATGGATTGTTTAAGGAAAGGGGATTTTTTTCCTTCCTTTCTCTGGCTGGCTGATTTGATTCTTTGCAGGAAGTATAATTATCTCAGACTGCATATCTGCTTGTATTTTGTACAAATTGTCGGGGCTTTGTTTTTAATTATACACATGTTCTTGTGTTCTTTCTGTTCTGACTATCAGAAGAAACAAATAAACTGAACAGGAAGATAAATCCGTGAATTGTTCACCATAAACTTTTATGTCATCTGATCAGTTCTAGTTATATTGTTAGGGATCTAAGGTGAGTAAGTAAATCATAGATGGGATGATATCTGAGCATGAATAATGCTTTAAGTTAGAGGCTTCCTTTATCTTTCTGTTTATTATTTTCTCCCAGATTATTTTCTTAAAGACATATACATGGCTTCTTTGCAGAGAAGGCCACAAAGTGGCTAGTGTGATTTTTTTTTGATCCTAATTGCATTGAAAATTCAGTCCTTAATTCTGAGCACTTCATTTTCCGTAAACTATGTTAATGGCTATAGGCTGGTTACATTCCACTCTGGTAACTGACCTATTTGAAATATTTAGAGGATGTTCACGTTAGTTCTGTGTGAGTGGAGAGGAAAGTTCAGTGAAGAGTATATTGCAGAGAGATCAATTATTTATGTCTTCGGAAGGGTTGCTGAAACTTTAGCTGGCCCTAAAATCCCTTAAACTAGACACAATGCAATAAACTGATGCTGTTCCTTTTTGAATATTTGCTAAATATTATATTATTTATTCTCTCTATTTTAACTCTTTAGTGATACCACCTTCTGTGTGAGAGAAAGTGATGGATACAACCCAACTGTAAAACATCCATTTCTCAAAGTAGTAGTGGTGATGCTGTCATTGCCTCTTTGCTGCTTATTTCATTAATGATATCAAAGAACCCGGATCACTTTACTTAGTGGAATCTGGAATTTCTTGAGCATCACCACTGATCAAGCTTTGCTGCTGTTGGAAGTGTGGAGTTTTTACTGTTAACTTAAACCAGGAGCATGGCAAGAGCTGGACTTCTGCAAAGGTGATTCCAGCTGAGGTATTGCAGCACCTAAAAATTAGGATCTTGGCACCAGAAAGGTGAAGGGAAGTTTTAAATACAGGTGGATTCCCTAGGCAGTCAGAGATTTAGAGCTTCAGTAGGATTATCCAGGAAACCTATGTGGTAGGTACAGAGAGCCACCTAGAGTTAAACCGTAGGAATCTCTAAAAATGAATGTATGAACTCCTGCCTCTTAGGGACATTTAGGTGTCAAGCTGAGAGCCAAACATTAAACCCCTTTATCTATAATGAGCCCTCTCCTGAGAGCAGGCACCTAATTAAGGTTAGAACCCCTTTAATATGCGTTTACAATGCTACTGAAGGAGTAGGCCAGTTACTGCATTTTATATTAAAGAGCGCTAAACACAGAAGGAACAACATAGATGGTGTTTCTCATGGGGATTGGTACTAAAGTCTCCCTCTTTCCAGTTGTGGCCTCTGACTGTTATAGTATGTAATTAGGCTCTTTCCAATAATTTTCTCTTTGGACACGATTGCTACCTCTTAGAAGCAATTTCCTTGCTTCATTGGGAAAATGAGAAAGTACCCTCTCTTTGACTCCTCTTTAGCCTGGATGTTAGCCTAGAAAAATGGGAAAATGATTCCCTGCAAACTGAGAACTTAGCCTGAACCCAGTTCTTGGAAGAGGTTTGCTAACCGCTAGCTTGATGTACACTGCCTCATCTTGCATGTCTAGTAGCCATTGTGGTTTGTGTTGAACTTAAAACTGTTTCTTTTCACTGTCCCTGCTGTAGTGAACCTTCTGGGGATCTCAAGAGCATTTGGGCATATCTGTAGGTGTGAGCTGTGCCCTTAGCTTTCTGGAACGAAGATCCTTCAGTGCAAGCACAGGCTTATTATGGTCTTTCAGGTTTCCTAGGAAGACGTCTCCATGGTTGGAGCTTGGGCTCCAGTGTTCTTGAATAGGTATGCCTACATTTGGAATATGTTTTATTTTAGATGTCAAAGCTGTCACTCTGCACTCTGAAACCATCCCAATCTGCTTTGAAAATCCATGCTGATATGGAGAATCTCAGGAGTAGTGTTTCCCTTTCTCTCTCCTCCTTGGGTATGTTAAGGAGGGACCTTGTCACACAGAGACAGAAACAAGAGACAGGTCAGCCAAGAATTTATAATTGTATTACACATTGTTTTCTAGAGGATAAAGCTTTTGAGACATAACTTTGCCCATCTGTGAGAATAATAGTGCAGAATTATGATGCAGAATGTGAGAATAATAACTGCAAACACACTTGGCAAAAATGGCAAGTTAGGTCTTGATTCAGTGGCATGGAGATGGGTTCCAGAATCACAAGCCTCATGTTTTCATCTTCCATGGAGAAAATGTTAATTACTGTCTATGCCAAGGAAGATAAGGTCATCAGACTGTACCTGGAAGCAGTTCCTTGGGCACTTATGTTGTACTAATCCCTTAACATCTGACGCTAGCCACTTAATTGAGATGTATTTTCAGTCCCTTATTTATTTCAGGGTGCTTATAATTTTAAGTCTCTGACCCATTCAGATTGCTTTATAGACTTTCAAAGTATATATTGATTAGTTACTATAATTCTTTGAAGTATTATGGATGCCAGAACAGGTTAGCAGTTTTCTCAGTACAGTTTATATTGTGTAGAAGACCAAAATACTTTTGAATAAGTTCAGGAAGTATTTGTAAATGTTTCATGTGGATATGGCTTGTTCTGATTTTGGAAAAAAAAAATAAAAATAAAAATCCTGGCATCAGAGCAAGACATCTTCCTTGATACCCAAAAGAGTGAAGCTGCCCACTCTTCCAAGACATCAATGAATTAATAGATATTATTACTGCCTGTTTACAACGTGTGCAGTGTTAATCTACCCTTCCTTTGAATTGGTGTTGCTTAACATCTCCTATGCGTTAGTCCTCTGTTTGCAAAGACAAGTGCCTGCTATGTACTCCAAGCTGGTTCATACCACCTCCCCGCCCTCCCTATAAGATTTCTCCAGTATTTAGCCAGTGTCATACACAATGTCATGTGTTAAGAGGGCACTGAGGAATCGTCCACACCACAGGCCTCAGATTGCAGTGTGTGTTGGTATTATCGTTCTTTCAAGCCTGTGCTCCAAGGGAGAATTCCTAAACCTTGGGAATGACAGTTCATTACTAGGAAGATAAGTGCACCAAACTGTTACTTTTGATGCAGTAAAACCATCAAACTGACTGAAGAAGGTCCATTTGTAGGATTTAGAATTGCCTCTTCCAATAAATACATTGACATTCCAGAAAATCAGAAAAAAAATCAGTACATTTTCTCAGCTTACTGAACTTTTGACACCAAAGTTCTAAAAAAGAATTACTGGGCTTAAATCCTCTCTCAAAACCAGCTCAGAGAGCAAAGAAAGATAGCAATTGCAGAGCTATTACTGTCAAAGACATGACCGCACACAGCACAGAAGTTCCTTTTGGAGTCTAATGCTTTCTTTGAGATGGATACCCAGACACTGTCTGAAAGGGAAGACTCCATAAGAAATCAATTATGAATAAAGACTAAACTGGAGGAGAACTTCAGGACAAAAAGACTGGTTTTGTTGTTTGAACTGCTAAAATGAAAACAATATTTTAACAAGGAGCTTACCAGCAAAGATGAGACTTCACTCCTTCTGTATCCAGTTTCTCATACTTCATGATACCTAATGTGTAGCTATCACACACGTATAAGCTCAATTATAATAACATCTGACTTTTAACAGGCTTTGGTGTGTTTGTCTTTGTGGCATCCATGGGTAGGGAAGGAGGTTATTGTCTTCATGTTACGGGTAGGGAAATCGGGTTTGGTATGAAATTAACCTAATCTAACTAGACCCTCAGAAGTTCATTACCCAAGCTAGTTGTCTGGGCACTGTCTCCCCACTGAGGGAGAAAGACAACCCCAGGACAAAATTCATCCCCACCCTAAAATAAATGGGATAAATCAACTACAGAGCTGTCTCTCTTTGTTGTGGAGAGTCAGGGCCCTAAACTAGATGCCAAGCAAGATGAAGTGTGCCCTCAGGGATGTGAGTGGCTCCCTCTGAGATGGGAGAAGCAGAACTTGCTCTCCCGCTTCCAGGGACAGACCCATAACCACAAACTATTTTTCCTCTCTTAGTAATTGATGGATTTCGCTATTCCACTGCAGGCTGGGCTTTTCTTTCAGTTTTACAGACTAGGTGGGGAGAAGTGATCTTGGTAATACTAGTGCATTTAGATGGGAGGCCACAAGGAAAATCCAGTTGTACCAGGAAGCAGTGCTGGTGACACAATAAACATCATGGGAGTGAGTGTCCTAGTGTGGTACTTCTGAGCACTGCCTTCCTGCTTGTGCTGTAGGTTAAATCTTAGAGCTGCTAGTCATTATAGGATCATACTTCACAAGGGTAAGGTGTTAATCCCCAGACAAATTATATGACAGGTAACTCTGTCCTCCTTGCTCTCACCTGCAGCTTCATGTAAATTACAAAACCTTTTGCACATCCTTCATCTAAACTTTTCTGAGCTGAGGTGGAGTTGCTGTCTTCTGTCCCAGAGATGGCAGCAGTCTGGAGCAAATGAAATGATTTCTCCATATGCATATTTCTACATACAGTAACAATTCTGGGATTCTATGCAATAAGTAAAGACTTTGTCATTGTTTTTTTTTGGAGAACACTGTGGAAAAGTATTGTATCATTACTTCATGAAATTACGTAATTTTTATAGTTAAGGTCTTGCAATGTCTCCATCAGCATGAATGGTTCGCTGCTCTTGGTGTTCATACAGCAGCCCAATAAGCACAAAGCAGAACAGAGCAAAGAGGAGCACCAGAGCTTGTATCTGACTTGTGGTTCTGGTTTTGCTCCATCCTGCCCACACCAGGGACATGACTAGATGTTTGAGAGCAGTTCAGATCCCCTGCTCTTCCCACCCTCAGCCAGCTGGTGGTGGAAGCAGCATGACTACAGGTGGGTACAGACTGTGTCTGCAGCACAAACAGCAATCTCCATTCTCTGTGGCAAGAGCTGGCCCAATCTGCTCCTCTGTGTCGTCATCCCCTGGCATCACAGCTTTAGCAAGATGAGTGTTGTTTTGGCAGATGCACCTGGAGGGAATTAGTTTAACTCTTGGTACCAAAAGCAGGATGGGGTCTTAAGCCTGGCTGTTCTTCAGCTCTGACTTTTCCCTCTTAACTCAAAATCCTACAGATCATTCCTTGGAAGCTGGAGTGTTTCCAGCTTTCAAGACAGGATGAATAGTTGTCCTTCCAAGAAATCCTTGGTACACAGCAGGAAAAGAGATGGTCAGGTATCTGTGTCTCAGGCTCTTTATGTGCTCTGGCTAACCACTACACAAGCCAGTTTGTATCAGCACATGGAGCTCAGGTGACTTCCAAGGACTGTAGACACACGAGCCCCCTTTCCTTCAGGACTGACGGAGCTGCCTGTAGAGCTCATTGCAGAGTGGTCTTCCTCCAGTCCACTGGGCCATGATTTCCAGCCTGCTGCTTTTCAGTGCTCTGGTGGCTGATAGAAGCTGCAAGGGCAATCTTCTGTCATGCTACCTCATCTTGCTGCCAGGGCCAGCAATCCTTGGCCTGATTGCTAAAATGATCCCTCAGAGTACATATACCAACATTTTGTCAGGAGGCATTAGAATTCCCTAGGCTAGCCCAAATTTTGGCCTAAAACATCTCAACTGCTTCAGTCAAATCAGCTCCAGGACTTGTAGTGAGTCCTCACGAAGTCTATCTGTGTCACTCACTGTACCAGCATGGTTGATACATGGTGACGTGGTCCAACACAGTGCCACAGTCACTGACTGTGTTTGTGACTGAACGGGACAGTTCAAAACAGGAGTTACCAACATGGGGCCTTTACATTTTGTGCTAACAGGCCTGGCCTTTGCTAACTGAAGCTGGACTTGGATCGCTTGAAGTAGATAGGACTATTTTCACACTTCTTGTTGGCATTTGTGTATTTCTTTCCCTCACTAATTAGGAAATAACTAAAACTAAAAAAAAAAAAAAAGCTGTGTCAGAGGTCCTGCATGTGCTTTGTTGTCCTGGGAGCGAGGCTCACCAAGTGGTGTCATACACGGGTGGGAGGCAGCTGATGTCTTAGGGTGCCTTTGCTATCCTAGCCTGCTTGGCCTGATATCAGCTAAATAGCTGTAAAACTGTTCTTCAGGATGACTTTGTTTAGATACTAGGAGAATTTTTAGGGCCTGGGCTGTACCAGGAGCTGTGCATGGCCCATGACAACGCGAAAACTGCCCATGGCCCAGGGACGGGGCTGTGACTGAGGCCTTGGCTCCGAAGTGGAGACAGCTTATCTTAGGAAGGCAGATGAGATTACCAGGTCAGGGAATGTGGAGGTTCAGAAGAAGCTTCTGATTGCAAGTAAAAACCTTCAAAAAGGGCTCTGAGGTAGATGTTTATTCTGTCATTTTGTTTTCGTGGTAATAATACCCATGTTGCTATGTTGTAATCAGCTGTTATGTAAACAAAATGTTGTCCCTAAGGTAAGTTTAGGAAAACATTCACCCACGATGTACCCACAGATAAATCCAGTTTTAGCAACACGGTGCTTAAAGCATTAAAATGTGCTCACAGATTGTCAGCAAGATGCACTCACCTGGAGCCAGCTCTGGACTACCAGTTTCTCTGTATTATTTTGCAGGCCCTACATGTCCATTGGAACACTACGTGATCAGGTCATCTACCCAGACTCTGTGGAAGACATGCATGAGAAAGGCTACCAGGATCAAGATCTGGAGTGTATCCTGCAAATGGTTCATCTGTACCACATAGTTCAAAGAGAAGGAGGTAAATTGTTTATTTTTGTAAAAAGCTTCACAAAAACAATTATTTGTGTATGTGTATTAGTGAGACTGACTTTTAATTATTCAACATGCAAAACTGGATCCAGACCTGTGTTGTGGGAGCTGCACAACTTCATGTTGCTGCTAATGGAGGGAGAAGAATTAAATTGCTCCTCTCCTCTGCAGCAAATCCATGCCCAGCTGAATGTTCTCGTTCTCTTGTAACATCCAGTCCTTTCATGGTTTTATGAGATCCCCCTTCATATTTGTAGAAATTGTTGTGTCCTAAAACCTTGTAATGCCACTGACTACACCAACTGCAAAGCATGTGAATGAAAGGCGAGTCAGGTCTGCCTTCACCTCCCTGTTTTCTATGATCAGAAGAAGTATGTGCCGTGGGAAAAAGTGTCTGATACCACACCACCATTGTGAATAAGTTAAAAATAACCAAATGACACTGACTGACAGTAGGGCTTTACCATCCACTAGTTGCGATTTAAGTTGCCAATGTGTTCTCAGTGTCGTTTGTCCAAAGAGGAGACAGTGTAAATACACTGGTACAGTAAAAGTTGAAATGCTAAAAGCTTCTGCTGAAGCTTTTCATGGCTTTTCTTCCCCAAGCACAGCATTAATTTTCTTCCTGTTGTTCCCACCAGCAGCCACTAGTATCTAGTTTGAATCTCCCCACCCCCAACATTACACTTTTAAAACAAACATAGGACAAAGTTGGTACCATTTAGACGGAAGGAGGATCTCCAAACCCCCCAGGGTGGTGGCATTGGGAGTGCTGGATGAACCCTGCCAATGATGTACTCTGCCAATCATCAGTGCTCCTTTTTGAGAGAGTCATTTGGGTGCATTGCATTGTAATATGTGTGCTTGGAGTCTCTCAGGATCATTGTGACAACTGAGTAGTGCCTCAGCCACTTAAAGTCCCAAGGCAATGTCTAAATTCCCATTCCTGCGTGGCAGCCTCTTGTTCTGTTCAAAAGGCAGAAGGTGTATTGCATTTTAGAGTGGGGAGTAGTAATCATTTACAGCAGCAATTGTATAACTACAGATATTTCTCCACCTCACAGCCCTGTTGATAGACTCTTATCTTTTTGTAGGTTAATGCTTCTTAGTTAAGAATGTAATAATTACTGTTGACCCTCAAGATAAAATAGAACATAAAAATCTGTCATCATGCTAATCATGCTATTATTCAAGTCTGATACTATGACACAAGGATTGAAAAAAGGGGCAGGGAACTAAACACAGTGATTGGAATAATTGCAGAGAAGGCCTGTAGTCGCTGCGCTGACATTAGAGCTATTACTGTTAGTATTCCTGAGTCATTTACTTCTCTACGTGAAGTGTGCAGATTGCAGAAGAATGAGCAGATGTGTTGGAATGGGGAGCTGGAAGAGGAGAAGCAGTTAAGTTTTAAGTGGCAGGGAGCCGCTGCGGAGTGTGCATTCATGGCCTGTTGGTACTTGTAGGCATACTGAACAGCATGTGGCCCTCAGCAGCCAAAACCATATCCCCAGTGGTCTCTGAATGCACATCATTGTGGTTTATAACCCTGCTGCTGGAGCATGTAAGCGATGATGGGGCAGTTACTGTGCTCCACCTCTCAGATGCCAGTGCCTAGGGTTGGTGTTCTGAGCTGCCAAATTGAAAACCCAGGTTTGGATCAGTCTTGCTCCACTTTCTGTGCCATAGGACAGTGAACGTGTTTTATTGCTGACCCCATTCTTGCTCTTCTGCTTGTTTAACTGCCCAAGTGAGACTTAGGAAGCAATCTATAAAGAGGACAGTGTTAATGTTCATTGGTACTATATCAAAGCTCCAGTCAGGATAAGGGAACATTGTGCAAAAGTTGGCAGAAACAAATGTTACAAAAACTTTCTTAGACTGCAATCTGAAATGACACCAATGGGCAAAGCTGGAAAACAGAGGGAGAGATTACCACATACCAGGAAGTTTTTAAGACCATAATACACTTACTTAGTCACTTTTCTCCTTGGGCACTTGTAGTGCAAAGGGAGGAGAGACAGGAAATCTGTGACATATGATTCGACACGTTACATGGATTTCATATACTTACGTATCCTTCTGAGCTCCCCCGGTCTGGGTCAAAGACTCATATTCAGGGTTTTGAACTAGCAAGCCAGAGGAATGCTTCTTGAGAGTGAACAATTGATTTTTTTTTGTTTGTTTGTTTATACAGAGCTGAATGTTTTGTTTTTATTATTTGTTATTTCAGTCTTTTACTTAAAATTAGATTTTTAAACTAAAATTATTTCTATTAGAAATTGAATATTTTGTTTGCAAAATAATGAAAAGTCCTATGTAAAGGTTGCAGAACAAAGCATTTACTCCAAATTGTCTCTGTTTTTGCAGACTGCTTTGATAGTTAACAAAAAATGATGCTTCCCAATAGAAAAAAAAGTTTTACTGAAAAATTCCCAACTACTTTCTGTTTACATATTGAGCACATTTTGTGAATGTACAGCATCCGGAAGAGAGAAAAAAAAAAAAAGCCAGCAACAAAACCAGTTATAGTTATCCATATTCTTGGGCATTTATGCAATACATCAGTGCTGTTTTCAAACAGTTTCCATAAACTGATCCAAGAACGGAGCTGTCTACCAACCATGTAGTTACAGAAATAAAACATCATTCTTCAATCCTTTTTTCTTTAGATCCTCTTCACCTCCGTAGCCTTTCTGTCTCTTCCCCTTTCACCTATCCCCTGCAGTGCTGTGCCTCTACCAGACGGTAGGTCCTTAGGGCATGACCCCGTTGCTTTAATTGACCACGAATGCCACACATGTATAATATGACGCTTCACAGTTTTGTGTAAGTCTGCTCCCTGTGGGCAGTTAGGAAAAGGCAGATGGAGCCAGAATTACACAGCTCTGGCTCTGAATTTATTTGTCCTGGAGTAACTTCATTGTCTTTGGCTGAGTTACTTGCACATTGCATCAGTTGAAGGGTCACCAAAATGCAAGGGTAAAGTAGCCAAAAAAAGTCTGATATTATTCTTGCTGCCAATGGCATAAATTCTCATTTTTGTAGCAATAGGGTTTGACCTAGTTAGAATAGTCAGAAGTAGGCCAATTTGGCATTTATCTTCAGTGTTACCCTTACGAACCTTTTTCAGTCCATAGCAGCTGAACACACCAAAACCAAACCAAGCAAACAAAAACCCCACCAACAGTACCACCCCCACAACACCACCACCCCTGACATTGCTGAGCCCAAGCCCTAGATAAACTCGGTGCAATTCCCGTGGCAGCAGCACCCCTTGCAGCAGGGGGCAGGATGCCCTTCCTACAGAATCCCACACCGGCGTTAAGAGGAATGCCATTTCCCTGCCTACCTTTGCCCTCCAGCCAGTCTGCACTCCTTAACTTTGTCCTCATGTAAAATACTAGAAAACTTGGCAGAAGCTTGAGCAGAGTGATGCTGTAATTGGTGCAGTGAGTCATCATGAAGAAACTTGTGTGTATCATGTTAATGCTGTTCAGTAATGCTATCAGTAAGGTGCCCCATCAATACCTGCAATGTTGCTAGCTATACCTGAACAACAATTTCATATAAAATGAGGAAAACAAGGTTATATGCAGCATGGGTGAAGAAAAGGCACATCCAGAAGACTGAAGACTATGGAGACATACAGTAGGTATCCATAAGATGTCTTTTTTGACCTGCTGTGAAAATCTGCATATATTTAGCAAGTGTCAACAGCGTTGGAGCCATAGGCTCATGGTAGCCTGTCACATGAGGGAAGCCGTGAGTGCGTGTAGCAGCATGCTGGATGCAGGACCAGGCCTGCCCGCTCAGGGCTGATGACATTACTGAACGGGTTCAGCCTGTTTATGGTTTCTCAGCACCCCAGATTATAATTATTCCTCATTATTTTGCACATTTGTCATTTCTCTGGGTCTTGTCCAGGGAGCCATTATGCTAAGCCACGTATAAGCACACAGACAAGCATATTTCCTCTCGCCGAGATTTTTCCATCTGATCGTTTTAGCCCTGGATTTGTTTTTGTTAATGCCACGGACAGTAACTCTGGCGAGCTCTGCCGGCTTTTCCAGTGGCTCTGAAAGAGCCACAAATCCCTGCAGTGCCACGCTGAGCTGGGCCTCATGCAATTGATCATCTCTTTGTTCATTCCTCGACTAAGGATTTCCCTCACGCATTCATCCTGCGCAGCACCAGGGCTGTCTTTGACAGCTGCCTGGGGACATACATGGTGCACAAGGACTCCGTGTTCAGAAACTCATCAGGAGTGGGCTCCCTGGCTGTAGTTTGCTGCTGTAGCCTCTCTCCTGTCATACTACCGACCTCTAGCCCATGTCTGATGAGCTGCATTGGAAAATGACAAATTGGGAAAAGGAACTTTTTAACTTATTTTTTTTGGCAGCTGGATGTTGTCTTGCATGCAAGTGCAAGGATGCAGGATGCATAGTGCTACAGACCCCAGATGTAACCCTTTTTATAGTCAAATTTAGCTTCTTTTTTTTTTTTTTCCTTCAGAAAACTTAAGAAAAAGAATTGTAAAAGAAACCATGCAAAAAAAATGAGCTGCTGCTCTCGTGAGGCTATCACTAATTTCTCCTGACAGCTGTGTGTGTTTCTGTCACCATTACCCTGCCCCAGCACACTGCGTGTGTTATTTGTCTTATTGGTTGCAGAAGGCGTTTCTGTGGCATCTATTGTTCTTCACATCTGCATTGTATCATGTGTAGTCAAAGGCTGTGTGTACCAAGGAGCTTGGTGAGGAATTTGGGCTCTGAAAGCCAGGATTATGCTGGTACCTCCGAGAGTTTTGTGCAGTGTTCATGGACAAGCCATTTCTTCTCTTTATCTGTAAAATGGCTGTAGCTGTAGGTGCTGAAAGCCCCTGACTCGGCTGGTGTTTTCGGAATGCTGAGGTTCCTTCTTGATCAGCTCCATGCCAGCAGCAAGGAAAGAGGAACAAGCAGTGCATTATTGTTAACGCACAGTAGGAAGTTAGTTTATGGCGAGTTAGATTGCCTTAAGTGTTCAGAGGAAATGGCTCAGACATTAGAGAATAGTTTTTGAAATGGCAAAGGGATAATGCAGAAGTGGATCCTTCCTTGTCTATTGTTTAAGATGTTTCAAGGGGTGAGTAGGGAAGTTGAGGGAGGGAGCGAGGCAGCAGGAGGCAAGATGCACTGCTAATATTAAGTTAGAATATGAGTTGAAGTGACCCCAGAAATGCTGTACACTGGTGAACTGAGGCTAGCTCTTACCCCTCAGGAAAACCAGGAATGAGTTTGCTGGCTCAGGGACATGGGTTAGTGGGTGACATTGGTGGTAGGGGGATGGTTGGAGCAGATGGTCTGGGAGGGCTTTCCAACCTTAATGCTTCTGTGATCCTATGATTTCCTTTCCATTTTGCAGCCCTTTAATGAACCTCCTTCTCTTTCTGTCTATTGCTGATAAACCAGCTGATCTGAACACAGGAGCTGCTGCCATGGGCACACGTGCACACCCACCCACACCCTAGCTCAGATCCAGAGCTCCCATCACAGCTCATCCCTGGAGATCATCTATATTCTCAGCTCTCAGAAAAAATAAACAGTAGTTTGAACATCACCTTCAGAAGTGTAGCTGTTCCTAGGGCTTTCGTGAGGGCTCCAGGCATTTTGTAATCTTTTGGGGAAGCTAAAGGTGTTGGTGGGGCAGCACTGCAGCTTTATTTCTGTGTGGCCCCAGTGCTGGGACTGATCATCAGAAACAGCTAGTGTGTGTATCTGTCCCCTGTTCCAGAGCTGATCTGGGTGGTGATCAGTTAATCGTTACACAGCTCCCCCTCTGCTAGGAGCCAGCTGCTGGGAAGCGCTGTGTGTGCCCCCAGGGGGAGCTCACAGGGATCCTTAAGCAAGAATGGAAGGAAACGAAGCAAAAACTATAGGATAGGTAAAGGTGATGCATTTCTGATGCACACGTGTGCATTTTAAATCTGTGCACACATTTATAAAAAAGTCTTGATACTACTTTACAATTCACAATTTTAATGCAGAGAAAATTCTTGGAGTCCAGTGTCCAGCATTATCAGTCCCTGCTTTCAGCCACGCAAGCAGGTGGCTCACGCCTCGGGTTGGTCTGGGTTTACCTAGGCTGGCAGAGCCCTCCCCAGCCTCCTGCACCGCCACAAACCTCACTTTTCCTCACCTTTGGTCAGGTATCAGCAATGACACAGCCCACCCTGCTTGCTTGGCCTTGTTTGTAGTCTTTTATGGCAAATGTTTGCTTTCAGTTGGGCAGTGGCAGAAAAGGGGTTTTGCTCACATTTTTTTGGTTACAGTGCTACTGGGCTGATTTGGAAAAATGTTTTCTTCCTCACTTGGCCCTCGTCCATTCTCATTAGCGGATGATTTACCAGGAGATATGCCTTATCATATTTTCTCTGTGTCCATGCTCTCCCTTCTCAAAACTCATCTTTGCTTGCTCTTTTGCTATTCTGTCTATCTGGATTGTTTCATCGAAAACTCAGTACTGTGATTTGGTATTTGGAGTTAATTTTATAGGGGTGGGAATGAATTGTGCTGCAGCATGCACAACACAAGCCCCCTGTAAGACTGCAGATACCGTCAGCATCCTGCTGCATGCGTCTGACAGTGGTAAGACAGAAGTCAGTTGGAGGCCTGCAGAATATTAAATAAGAATACCCAGTGTTAGAACAGCTGTGAGTCACTTCTAAATACAAGGTAGCAGGAAGTTGGTATGTAAAAGCCTCCTGTCTGCATGCATGGTTCTGTGCATTAGCTGCTTGTCTGGGCGCACAGAGTGCATCCCTGTGTCTGCATCTGTGCTTCTCTCGAGTCTGCTGACTCACAGCAGTGAGAGGAGTCAGGCACTAAACATTGTGGTCTGATGCTGCTGTTTATGGTTTTTATGTTTATTTCTCTTTACATGCTGAACTTGTTTTTAAATTTCCACTCAAATCCACTTTCCTTTAAGGAGGTATAGCAAATAGTTCCATAAATAGCAAACAGTTCCATAAATAGCAAGTAGTTCCATAAAAAAACATGGCAAAAATGGTTAGTTATACACAAATCAAAGATGTTTGTTCACAGAGATGGTAAGTGAAGTTTTCTGACAGTAAACATATGATGGAGAAAGTTAAATTCCTCTTTCAAAGTTGACATAGTATTTGTGACATTTTTCCAGTTGAGTGCCAGTGGGAAGGCAGTGAAGTATTTCTGAAGATGTGATCCAGAACCCTGGATGTGTCTTCTGCCATGGAAGTGCTCTTTATGGTTTTGGTTGGGGATTGCAGAGATGTTGCAAGTAAAGATGTATTTCCTTCAGCAGCTTACATTGTCCTGACATGTTTTGTTTGCGTTTTTTCTAAGGCTGGGATGCCATCATGGACTGGAAAGATGTCTTATCAGGAGGAGAAAAACAAAGGATGGGCATGGCTCGCATGTTTTATCATAAGTAAGCATTTGGGTTTGTTCTTTAAATAATACTTGAAAGTGAGGAAGAGTTTTGGAGGTTTGCTGTAGTAGATGATGATCTGCATGCAGTGTGCCCTACTGCTAGACTGCTGCGTAGGACTGCAGACCTTGTCATTTATTCATGTAAGCTCTGCTTTTAGTTTGGGCAATGCTTCTTACTTAAGATTTGCTTTTGGCAATGTAGCATTACATTTTCTGGATGTTCTTTTCTTCATCTAATCAGGCACAAATACCTTCCCAACATCTGTCCTACAAATATTGCAGAAATCTGATGGATTGCTTTAGGTCCATGGGAGTTGGAAAGCCAAGCTCCAAAATGTTTTGATTTTGGAGACCACAAACCCTGCAGAGGCAGCCCAGTCCATACACAGCAGTGAACAGAAACTTTCTGAGTTGCCTGTAGTTACAGCATGCCTTGTTGACAGAACAGAGTAATACCAGGTCAAACTAGGGCACAGAAGTTAGATCACTCTGTACTCACAGGGACAAGGAAATAAAGCCCATTTTTCCTGGAAGCCACGTCTGCCCCTAAAAAATGCCTAAGAACTTTGTGTTGGTGCTAGGCAGCTTCCAGCTGCAAATGAGAGGCAGCTGTCTTGTAAAAAACAGCTCTCTACTTCCTGTTGTCTTCTCAATTAAATATCATCTGTGGGAATACTGTCCAAAACCTAGATGGCTGATGTTCTTTATTTACTTTTGCAAGGCCGAAATACGCACTGCTGGATGAATGCACAAGCGCGGTAAGCATTGATGTTGAAGGAACGATATTCCAAGCTGCAAAAGCCGCTGGGATATCCCTGCTTTCTATAACACACAGACCTTCTCTTTGGTAAGTACGTCCAGGAATTTGTCATGGTGCTTGCTCTTATCTTCCTGGCAGACATGGATTGCCCTTTGTTCTATGAACTAGGACAGTTGTTTAATCAATAGCTACTGCACTTTCTAAGATAACCTGTCTAAAATAACAGCAATGTAAATGCATTGAACATTGATTTTTTTTTATTCTTTGACACATACTTACTCCTCCCTCTCATTTTGTTTAAATGTCTGGCAGTTATTAACTATAAATAGCAACATGCAGGTAGCTAAGGGGCAATTAATTAGTCCACTACAGCACCGCCACAATACCTATCACCAGATTATTCTATAAAGATGATGAGATCCATGAGCTGTCTGGGGGAATCCTACTAGTGCTTGGGAGAAGATGGGAAACATGGCAAGTGAATCACCTACATGTTGCTCTTTCATAGGAACTGATGCATCCACATTAAAACTGTGTCATAAAAACTATGTCAAAACTATGATATAACGTCAGTCATGTCCTGTATCTGTAGGGCCCATGAGCTTTCAGAATTTGATTTTCTAGTAAAAAAACGAACAAACATTAGAATTCAGAGCAAAATCATTCGAGTGAGGTAATGCTAAGTATGGACGAGTCTCTCAAAGGAAATAAATACAGTCAGTAAATACATAAAACAACCGAATACTTAAAGGGCAAAAGGAGATGAGACAGTGTAAGCTGACATGAGCAGAGACTATTTGTTCTGAAGTCCTTGACCTCTACTAGTCAGGTTGTTTGCTCTTTTAAGCTGATGACAAAACTGGATCAGAACCTAAATTTTAAGAAAAAAATGATGTTCTAATAGGGAAAAAAGTCATACAGACACTTATTTTTAGAATTATTTAAACTATACTTAAAAGTTAATTTAAAATTTTTAAACATTGGCATTATTTCAAACCACTGCTCAAGAATATAGGTATTTGAGAGCACCCTGCCTAGAAATAGTGATGATGCAGAGGGAAATTCTGCAAAAGAACTTGTGAGAAAGACCTTTGAGTTCATTTTTCCATGGACATTTCTTGTTTTCTATTACTTCTGCTGTTCAGGAAGGTTTGTAGCCTCCACAGTATTAATGAAATTATCAGGAATCTGATAATTCATGGGGGTCGATAATTGATAACAGCAGGTAGATAAGTGGGATGTGATGACTTTGTTCTGGAGAAGTAAAAAACAAGTGCTGAGTATTCAGAAATAAGCATCAAATGCCTTTCATCAGGTATGCTTCAATAGGCACTGCACTGTATAGACAAAGATCAGGGCCACATGCTGCTTTCTCCTTAAGATTATACCAGGAAATATTTGCTCTTTTATTCAAAATATTGGCTGCCTTCCTGGACCACAACTACTAGATGTCTCAGTCATCTACCTTAGCTTCCTGATTTTATTTTTTATGGGTAGAAGAATAGAGGGACAATTTAAGCATTTGGTGTCACAAAGAATAATATGAAAGAAGCGGTGAATGTAAGCCTGACGTTGAATCTCGTTTGAGCCTCATGTCATAAGTTATTGAGTTTATTAAACTGTCACATTCCCCGGATGGAATTTATAATCACTTCTTTATGACGTGTTTCATCTTCTATAATTTATAGTGATAAATTACACAGTCATAACAGCAGCTCTGAGGGAACTCTCTTGCACCTCCTGATAAATGTCCTGTCAGGTCTTGGCAAACTCCACACACACGTACACCTTTGAATATTTTTAGTGCACACACCCTGATACTCAAAAGATCTGTGACTCTTAACACGGACTTTTTTTTTATTTTGTCTCCTTGCAGTGTTTTAGGACTGGAGGTTTATTTATCCAACCTTATAAAATGAAGGGGAACAAACTGGGGTGTCATTTGAACAAGCCACTTTTATCAGTAGCATCAGGTGCATCATGCCTGAATGTATTTTCTGCTAAAGCAGCATAACATCTCTTGGAAAGTTAAGTAAATAAAATGAACTGGGGCACACGTTCCCTTTCCTTACTCTGAAGAGAAGGTAGTATTTGTATGTGCAATGGACTGAAACTGGGAGGAGTGTTGATCAGGGGTTATGATCAGGTATTTGTAATGTCACTAGAGGTGATGGCCTAGGGAAGTCCTGGTGACAGGCTTTGAAATAACCCAAACCCCTTATAGGAGAGTGCCCTGGGTTTAGGAGTCAGTGAAAAGCTTGTGGAAGTCTTACCCAGTGATCCAGGACTGGACAACACTCAACTCCCGGATAGACGCCACTGAAAACAGACACAGACACCCAAACTGTGTGCAAAAACAAGCCACTACTAATGTTTTGATTTCTAACGCAGGAAGTACCACAGTCACTTGCTGCAGTTTGATGGCCAAGGAGGCTGGCGCTTCGAACAGCTGAACACGGCCGTCCGTCTGTCACTGAGTGAGGAGAAACAGAGACTGGAGTCCCAGCTTGCAGGAATTCCCAAAATGCAGCAGAGACTGAATGAACTATGTGAAATGCTGGGAGAAGACTCAGTGCTTAAAAAAATGGACAAAGAGGAATAAATAATTTATGTTTCATGTTTTTAAAAGTATTTTTTTAGTTAAAAGCATTACAAGTTCAGACATTATCCTTTGCATGCATTGTGCTAGAGGCTTAGAGCATAGAGAAACACAGCCAGCAAAAAATAATGCTCTGAATGCTATGTAAGACTTCAGCATTTTAGTATTAAGGAAGAATGCGGTTGAACTGTGAAAAAAAAATAAGCAAGTGCACAGAGTATGAGATTAGTCCTTGCAGCTTATGTTAATTCCTAGTGAAAGCTCAATTCACTGCAAAGAGCTACCAACACTCTTAGGTCTTGTAGGTGAGTTTTGGCCTGAGACTTGGCCTGCAGAATGTGCTCTTGTACCAGGTCACTGTGTGCGTATGATATGCCTGCTACGCAGAGCGAACCTGGCATGAAACTCAGGCATGGAGCACGGCAGAGGCGGCATCTGGGTGAGTATGCGGATGCATGCAAAAATCTCACTTGGGTATAAGAAACATTCTTTCAGCCCATGTAAAACAAAACTCCTGTTCTACTACTGAGTTGCATACACACCTTTACCTGCATTTCCATAGGAAATAACGTAATAGGTGACCAGAAGGTAATTATCTAAGCAACCTACTGCCCTTGCGACAAGAGAAACAGGGATAGAGCTGAATATGTAATATGCAGGTGCTGTACTTCGTGCTGCTGCGCTCAGCTTCGGAAGCTCTTTGCCCTTGGTGATGTATCAGGTCCTTCGGGGAATTATTTGTATCCTGTTCATAACCGCTGGGGAGGGGAATGTAGCACTGAGCCTGGCATCAGGAGACTTTGTTGTGCTTGACTAAGTCTTTCTTCTGCTTCAGGGGCCTGATCCAGCCACCGGAACTCTGACCCATTTCCTCCATTGGTAAAATCACAGTGTAGACACTGAGACACGTTGTGATGGGAAGGACTGCAGGAGAGGAGAACGGTGGTTTCTAACAATACACTGAATTCTCAGGCATGCCACTTAAAATGCTCGGCACTTACAAAGGGCTGTGAAAAGTTAGAACATTTTGTAACCACTAATTGACGCCTGCCATATTTTTTAGAGTGGGTGAGCACTGCGTTCCCCGTGGGCAAGCGAGAGAACATAGCAGTTACAGCTCTGCTTCCAGGTGTGCTCACTGATTGTGCCAGCTACTGCGCAGCTCAGTAGGAACGGTGTCCCCAGTCAGTCGAAAGGGCTCTAAACTGAAACCCCCTGAGACCTCAGAGCTGGCCTGAGTGCCTGGCTGGAGGCCAAACCCATTGAACTGGAAATAAAGATGGGGATGCATTTAAGAGCTCCTGGTCTGCTCTCTCTGACCACAAGCACGCTGCCTTTCTAGATGAAATGCTCACCATGGTCCATTAGCTTCCTTAGCAGCAGCATGTGCTGGGATGGGGAAACCACAGCTGCAAGATGTACAGCTGACCTTTCCTCCTCATTGCTGGAAGCTGTTCAGAGACAGCTCAGGAGTGAAGGGCAAGGCAGGGAAGAGCCTTTGCAGGCATTTCATCTGCTGTGGGTGAATGAGTGAGCCTTACAAGTTTGTTGGTTCCATTTATTCCTAGAAGAAGTGTGATTTCTTAGGAGATTTCTGGTGATTGCTGCTTACTCTGAGGAGGGGTAGTGCACAACTGCTGAGAGAGGAGAAACATGCTGGGGTATTTGCTGAGTTGTATTCAGAACTGATCGCTATAGACAGCTTTTCATATGAGAGCAGGATTCACATCTCAGAGCAGGCTGTCTTCCTTCTCACTGTGCGTGCTAGTCTTGCTGCTTTGGCTGTTCCCCTATGGCTCTTGCACCAGAACCTGGAATAAGTCTGGTCCCTGTCCTGCTCCTCCGGAGTCTGTGACTTGAATGCAACCCTGTACTTGTTCTGGTGACAGCTCTCATTAGTTTTCTCGGCAGAGTCCCCTAGGACATCTCACTGACACAGAAAGGAGTGCTCCTGGGAACCTCTGAAAGGGATGAGAAATTAAGGTTCAAATAATAAGCTGTTGTGCTGCAAAGTACAGGTGAAGTACAAAGCACAGGTCAGCGATGTGGTGGATGACATGTGCGTGCGTTTTAATCTGCGGGTGTCTCTGCTTGTCCCTCTCCCTGAAGGCTAGCTTTCCTCCTTCTCATCTTCAAAGACAAATTTGTAACTGCTGAGGAAAGAAGGAGTCAGCCAAGAATCTGTTCTCGATGAGATGACTGATGATTTTAAGGCCTCTGTGTTCCTGAGTTATGTTTCTCGAATCAGGTGTGCGCCGTGTGCCTGCCCTTGCCGCAGCTGCAGCATACCTTTGTGCTAGCACAACCCAGCCACAAAACCACTTTTCCACAAGGTTCTCCTGAAGCAGGAGCTGAGGTGGAGGAAGGGGAACGACTGTTACGCACTTTACTGTGTGGCTGGGAGCTAAACCAGGGTTGTCCCGTCCCCGAATGAGGAGGGCACTGAGAGGCACCGAACGATTGGCCCAGTAGCTCCCAGTTTCAGCTCCCAGCCTGCCACCGAGCTCAGCACCACGGCACCTGGCTGGCTGGGAGCTGTTACTGGTGAGCACAGCACCCAAAATCTGCTTTACCGCCTTGCAGAGGTCAAGCTGGCCATCTGTTCTGGCCCAACAACAACAACAAAACCTCTGTGGGAACTGCTTAGAAGGAGGAAGTTTTTGGTGGTGGTGGTGGTGGTGTTTTTTAATGAAGTTCTGCATAAAATGTACATCATGACTGATGAAATTTTAATGGAAACTGAAATTGCACTAGAATCAACGTGATAGTATTTTTCTTTGAGTTTGCTATGTATTTCTTGGATCCAGTGATGGAGTTGGCCATCCCCATTCAGTAACGTGGTGTGAAATAACCCAGCGTCCCACTCTGCATTCCTGCAGGAATGAAAAGAACACGAGAGCACTGATAGGAAAATAAAACCCTTCCCTAAATAGGATTTGTCTGAGTAATACCAAGCCAGTTTTAGAAGGATTTTCTGTGCTGGTGATTCATTCTTCTTAAAGTTAGTTTCATGGTTTGAAAAGAAGCTGCCCTGGAGATTTTCTCTGCAAATGTCTGGCTTGTTCCAAATGCTGACTGAGACAGGAGCCTCTGGTTCTGTTTCTAGAGTGTTTTGCCTCTGGTGTGATCGAGGGCAGCTCACTTTGTGCTGCTTTGGACATGGCCAGGGAAGCAAGAGCAGAGCTGCACGCTCTCCGCTCGGGGAATGGCTCAGGTTGATGCACTTCTGCAGCCAGGAATGAGGGAGCACGGTGCTATTGCAGTGCTCCCAGAGAGGGCCAGAGCAGGGCAGGATGCCTTGGTGGAATTATTTTTCTTGGTACAATGAGAGTTATCCATCAGTGTCCATTCTCTTTCTGGCTTCCAGGAGCTGTGGCTCCCCGGGAAGCCAGGGAAGCGACTTCTTGGCTTTCCTTCCAGGTGGTGCATCAAGCTGGAGCTAGGCAGATCCCACTCTCAGCAGGGCTGTGGCATAGTGCTGGGTGTCTCCAGCCTCCCAGGACAGCCTCTCATGCCCCAGCACTCAGGGCAGACTGGGCTTGGCTTGGGTCTTGAACCTGGAAGGGTAAGGTGCTGAGCAAAACTCACACCAGTCTCAATCATGGAGTAACCATACAATAAAAATATTAAATATCCACATCAGTTCGTTCAGATAATGCTGGGATTTTTTTTCTAGTCTTCAGAATGGAAGGAAGCATTTTCTGTGCATGGGATTTCAGTATTTTAACCTAGGAAAAGTTTGTTTTTTGCTTAGTTTTGGGACCAGACTATTTCCTGTTTTAGATTTGGAGGCCCTCCTTCTGCAGGAGTAGAAAAATGTACGAATCTTGAAAGGATTTTTTTAAAACCAGTGAGATCTGTATTGAAGCGAGGAATGAAGGACTGGGTATTCGATGGTGTACATTTAGGGAAAACTGCAATTAAAATTATATTTTAAAGCAAATGAACAAACAAATCTACAGGCCCCTCAGACTGTCAGAATCATCATAATGCATGTCAAAGCCAAGTTTATGAGCCTATGATCAGATTTCAGTCATATATGGAATGAAATCACCCTACTGAGTTGTTCATAAAGCTTGAGAGAACTGAACTGCTAATCGAATGTGTCTTTGTTTTGTTTGTTTGATATAAATGCCTTTTTGAGAGCAGACAATTTATAAAGCAATAAATTATGCTTTCCAGTTGTAATTTATTCCAACTTCAAATAAAACATGTTGCATTTACTTTGCCTTTGCAGTTTTCCTTACAAACTGTGCGCAAAGCAGCCCAGACCCATGCGAGAGCTGTGCCTGTGCGCTCTGGGGACCCCTTCCCATGCCTCATTTCTGTGATGGGGTTGGGAAGCCAGGGTAGGTGTTGTGTCCACCCACCGAGCTGGCTTTTGTCCAGCCAAGTCAGAGAGCACCGAGAGAGCGAAGTCCAGGGCGTGAGCCATGAGAAGCTCATGTTTGGGGGTTTTGGGGGGTTGTAGGGCCATGCTGGGGCTCATTGCAGCACGAGGAGACACGCTGGACTGCGGCGGGAGGTGAGGCCACACGTGGCTTTCATGTTTTTTTTTTTTTGTTTTTTGTTCCTTGTAGAGCATCCCCACTTGGTGGCCAGGCCAGCAGAGAGCTGGTGCCGTGTGCTGGCTGAGTAGAGGTGTTCAAAGGCTTGGTACAGCTGAAAATTTCTGGTCAGTGGGGAATATCTGGAAGAACACCTCACGGGGCCTAACTTCTGATGAGGGCTCATTCTGTGGCACCTGCTTTGAGTGTTTTAAATTAGTGTCTTTAACCCCATGTAAATGAGGCCATCTATGACAGGGCAGCAGCAAAGTATAAGAAACACTGCACCCACCCAGTGCAAGTTTGGTGTGTGTGAAGAATCTGTTTTTAAAGAGAGTAATTAAAAAGGAGAGAGATTGTGGCTGGTGGCTGATCTGGGACTGAGGAGCCAGCCAGGCCCCGGGCTGAGTCCCCGGTAAGAAACCAGGCTGGGAGGAGGTCTGGGAAAAGCCAGTCCGAGGGAGCCCATGGGAAGAGCTTGGCGAAATCCCCCAGGATTGCAGTGCCCTGGTGCAGGCTCAGGGAGCAGACTGTGCTTTGACACCTGTGGGCATGGTTGAAAACCACCAGGAGAGAAGACATGGAGCCACAAAAGCCATGCACAGAGCTGCGGGATCCAGGTTAAACAGGCAAGTGAGGGCAGAGCCTGGCATTAGGGAGGGAGCGAAGGACTGCGCTGGGCTGAACTTGGAGTTTGCAAATGCTGGCATGGGCAGGGATGGGGAGGACATGCAGTCAGCCCGGAGTGTCCCTTCCCAGGAGCTCAGGATGCTGAATCACAGCAAGAACTGGGACGCCAAAAGCCAGCAGGACTTTCGTTATGCTGAGGTCCGTATTTGAGTGTCAGTTTTTGAGTGTAAGTCTCCACCATGTCGCTAAACTTGTCACTAAGAAGAGTCCGAAGTGAGAGAAGGTGGCGGGGGAAAAGTCCCTGAAGAATTTTCTCTGTTGGATAACTCTGTGTTGAGTGTGCAGCTTCAACAACATGAAAAGTTCAGTAAAAAATAAGACTATTTAACATCTTTCAGAAGTTTACACTTCTTACGTGAGAGATCATTTGCAAACTAAAAATGTTGCTTAATTGCCTGGGAGGTTGGGTGGGTTGGGTGTTGATTGTGTTTTGTTTTGTTTTTTTCCTCCTTATTTTCTCTGTTTTTACAGGGGACAAAGGGAATAATTAAACCTACTTTGGGTAGATTAGCTTTCTTGGTGTCTGTTCATTAAATAATCCTAAGCTGGAGGAGAACGGGTTTGGAAAAGATGGAGATGCCACGTATCTGCTGTCATCAATCGTACAGAGACAGGCTGGCCCTGACAGCAGTTGTAGGATAACACAGGTGTCAAGAGAGACAAAAACATTCATTTATTGTTTGATTTTAGTATGAAAATTGTAAAAAAAATAGTAAAAATTGTAAAGTTTAGTTAAATAGAAATGTCTTTGAAATGAAGTTTTATATTTGCTCTGTTTTAGAGCCACGTTTCAAGTAGATCAGATTCATAATGATTTTGCTAAAAATTTGGGTCTTTGGAAACAGAAATTATTTTCACTATAATTGACACCATAATTATTGAAACGACAAAGTAAACACATTCACTAATCCTCCAATATCTTCTCCTTTTTATCTCAGTTAAAATGTTGTTCTCCTCTATAGCCATGCAGTGCCATAAATACATCGGGTTTATTAGAGACCTCTCTCTCAGCTGCTGTGTTTCTGTGCCAGAGGTTTTGGAGGTCTCAATCTTTATCACACGGGTTTCACTGAGCCTTCCCTGCCCACCCTTCCTGCCTGCTTCCCACCCCCTGCTCTTGCCTTGTCCCTAGCCAGCCCGGAGCTGGTGCCCTCCACGCAGGAGACAACAAATACAACAGCCCGAGGTGAGAAGGCCGGGCTTTGGGAGGTGTCTGCTCATAATAAGACATTCTTGCACCGTGCAAACTCTTCCCAGTATCAGTTTCTGCGTGCAATGCCAGAGTGTTATAAAAGTTGTGGAGCTCATCCTCACGAACGAAGCACAACCAATCCTCTCCTAATCCTAGCAAGGGATCATCAAAAGCATGCAACTGCTTTTCATAACGTGCTTCGGAGTATTGTTAGGTAATGCGTAAATATAAGCAGCTCTTAAATAATTACAGGTCTTCAACCAAAAATCCCTTTATATTTTGGATGAAATGGTAGCCACGGAAGCAAAATTATGAAAATCTCCATTTCCTTGCTAGAGCGAAATGAGCATGCGAGGAGGAGCAGTCCCAGTGTCTTGCCAGCCTACTCCTGTGCTGTAATCATGGTGCAGAACTCCAGCCCAGCCTCATCTCTAATCTTCACTTGTGTATGTGCCATACGGCTGATTACTGAGCATCACAGGATAAGGGCTCTGTTTATTAGACATTTGACACATGTTATTATGGGTGGAAAAAAAAAAAAAAAAAGAGTTATTAATGCATTTCATGAAGAGATGAAAGCCGAGGCGAGGTGTGCCTTCCTGGGAGAACGGCTGTGTTTCCTTTGTACAGGCTCACTTCCAGGGACTTCTGAAGGAAAGTTAAATTCCTCCTTCGAGTCATTGGCTAAAAAGTGCTTCTGTCTGAGACAGGTTTTAATTAACAACCAGGAAAAAAAAATAGTGGCATTGTCAATGTTAGAGGTATTCAGGAATCACAGGATCACAGAACTGTAGGGGTTGGAAGGGACCTCCAGAGATCATCGGGTCCAACCCCCTGCCAAAGCAGGTTCCCTAGAGCAGGTTGCCCAGGTAGGCATCCAGATGGGCCTTGAATATCTCCAGAGAAGGAGACTCCAAAATGCCTCCTCAAAAAAGAGTCTGCTAAATGTCCCCTTGAACCACTCCGGGCACGCTTGGTGGCTGTGCCGTGGCCCTGGGGTACAGAGGAGGCAGCTGTGGTGCTGAGGGGACACCACCGAAGCACCCTCGCCTGTGAAATCAGAGGTTACAGCACCACCATGGCCAACCCAGGCTTGTTTCACACAAATTAATCTTCTCGCTCTCGGCTTCATCTCCTGGTCTGCCTATTGAAGTCCCCAGTCAAGGCTGCAGTTGCGGGGGCACGTCGCAGACAAACCCGATCGGGTGGGCCAGGCGTGCTCCTGCCAAGGACACACTTTGGGGGTGCCTCACAAAGGCCTGCTCAGTCTGTCATGAAGTGCAAGGCCATGTTCAAAGCGTGTTGGTTTTGTTAGCACCAAGTCTGAAGACACATGTTTAGTTTGCTAATTCAGGGCCTTACACCACTGCAAAAAGCATAAATGAGGCTCAGAAGATGGAAGCTGCAGCAGCACAGATTTGGGCCAGTACAAAGCCGGGACAGGTTTTGCTTCAGATGGGTGTTGGGGTACAGCAGAAAGAGCTTGTCTGGAGCAGGGCGCTGCTCGGTGGCATCTGTGGCTTGTGTCATGTGGTGCCGGAACAGCCCCTCCTGGCCTACCAGTAATTACAGGAAGGGGAGCAGCCACCCATGCCTTCAGGGATGGTTCGGGCAGTTCCACTGAACCAGGAGCCTGCTGGGGAGTTTGGGAGGAACAGGCTGAAGGACCGGAGCTACAAAGGACCGAGCATCTCCAGCTCTTCTCCTGGCAGAGCACATTCCCCCCTGCCCACACCTTTCCAGCAGTCATCCAGCCACGAGTCCCACGGGATCAGCAGCCCCACAGAAGAGCTGTGCTCCTCACTCTTCCACACAGATTCCCGAATTTTGGAGTAGAGGAGGGTGACCTTGTGGTGGGCAAGCACAGACGGACTCAAGCTGCCCTGCCCTGGCACCCAGCTGGTCCCAAACATGAATGTACATTTAGCCCACCCCAAAGAGGTGTTTTTTCATGCAGGACCTACTGCATGAACTGCTGGGCTGTGCATGGTGCTGGGCTGCCTCCAGAGCAGAGCTGGCTCCTGCTGTGCCAGCCTGGAGCATGGGCAGAAGACCTCTGCTGTTTGTATCCACCTGCCCCAACATGTCTTAAACTGGCCACAATCTAGTTTTCTGCTCTAATCCCAGCTGACTGCTCTGATCTTCTCAAGGTTTTTGGAGTTCTTGTGGGTGGAGGCAGAAGAGGCACAGCCGCACGTCCTCCTAAAGAATGAGGTGTGTGTGCAGAAATGATTTGTGTTGTGCTCGAAGTTGAGTCCTCATCCACGGAGTGCTTGGGTGGGGGCAAGGCACAGCTCTACAGAAACTTGTGCAGTTTTATGGGCTTTAATTTACTGTTTCATGGGTAACGCTAAGCCTCAGGAACCCTCTTTGAAAAATGCTGCTAAAACTCCAGCCCACTGGGCTTCTGGCATGAAAGAAATGCTGGTGTGAACACCACGATGAGCAGTGGAGCCAAATTCCTTCCTGGAGAAGTGCTGGGCATGTCAGAGAACCAAACAAACCAAGTATTTGGTCCATGAAGCTGAGTCACCACCGTTCATCTCCCTTCTTAAAAGGTTTCCTTAATGATGCTGATTAGATTACTAGAGAGGGACTTGCAAGAGCCCATGTTACTGCTGAGCTTGCAGGCTCATATCACGTAGCGCTGCAAAGGTTTGCTCCTCAGCCAAAGACTGGAGCCAGTGGATAACCAGAGTAATTTTATTGGCAAGCATCTCCTGTAAAGCGAGATAGTGTGCTCTGATGACAATGTATGCAACTCCTTTTAGTGTCACTGGACTAAAATTGCCATTACTTTCAGGCACGACACATAAAATGACAGCTCCACGCATGGCCCTCAGCCTTACAAAGGCACGTAGGGGTTTGTTTTGTATGAATATAATTTTAAGTTGCTCAGCAACCTGTGGGAGTGGCTGAATATGTGATGCACCGTGGCATATATAATCGGTGAGAGCTGAAGTCGAAAGTGCTCACAGATCCTAAATTCCTTCCCAAATTCTTTTCCCTGTTGTTTGCCTGCTGCATTACTTAATGGGAGCAGATCTGCGTCCCGATCAGCACAGCTCTGGGTAGGGCTCAGGAACCAGGGCATTTCTCAAGAGTTTCACGGCTCTATCTCTGCCAGGCTGTTGTTCTACTAGCCAAAAACTTGTCTGCCACACTTATGGAGCCTTCAGAGAAGATGACGTAAGCTTCACAGGTGTAGATGAAAGCCAAATTGATTTTGGCCTTTAGTTATTCTTTGTTGTGTAGGACTGACATGACTGATAAGCTGAGGGGGAAAAATATTGGGAAAAAAAAAAAAAATGAAACACATCTCAGCTTCTTTCTAGTCGATCCCAGCACTGAAACCGAAGCTGTCTACCTTTGCAGAAACCAGATGCAGCAGGCAGGGAAGCACTCTCACGTTGCCTAGGGCATGGCTTTGATCAGCCAACCTCAGCTTGCCTCTCACAAAGCTTTCTTCATGCACCTGATAGAGGATCCTGCTGGAGATAATGAATCATGATGCATTTAAAAGAAATTAAAGGATTTGTGTCGAACTCTGCCTCTAGTCCAAGCCAGCAGCTAATCCAAGGACAGCAACAACCCCAGGCGCCCACTCACAGACGGAGCACCCCCAAATTTAGGTCACTGCAATCGGAGAGGCCGAATCGATAGTTCAGGGTGCACTGCTCCCTCTAGCTTATGAGCTTAAATGAAGGGGAAGGAGAGCTGAAATTAATTTTTAAACAACCTGACTGGAGGGCAAAATCATCTTAATTAAATCTCGTTCACTCTTCCTCTGATCCAACAGGCAGATGGTGTTTCCCTCCTGCACTTTGAAGAGGTTAGCCCAGAAAGACTCCCAGAGAAAACAGATCTGGGGCTGTCAGAGCTCACCTGCAGACAGGTTTCCACTGCAGGGATCACCGATGCTGCCTGTCTGTCCGCAGACTGACGAATTTGAAGATGACAGCCAGAATTAGAAGGAAAAGGCTCACTACGCTCCCTGCCCTATCCCTCCATGGTGAAATAAGGGGGTCAGGTACTATGGAAAATCTTGTTTTTCACCTGGTTAATAGCAGTTTGTGCTTCTTTTTATCGACTGAGTTTTGGGCACTCTCACATCCAGGCTGGCTTTCTGGAGAGAAGAGGTGCTGGGGAAGGTGCCCAGGACAGGGGGCTGGCACACAGCGATGGCAATGTGCGCCCACCTCACCACACTCCATGTGGCTCTGCCTGTGGTTCCTGTTTTCAGGCTTTACAGTCTGGATGTGAACCTAGAAATATAAATATTTAATAAAATAAAATGAAAAATAAATAAATAAAATAAAATAATAATAATAAAAAACCAACTAAAATTCCAGGAAAAATATCCAACTGATATGAGATTTGTGATTAAAAAGGGCTGAGGATTGTCTCTGCTGAGTGAACAGCTCAGCCCTCCACCCTTTCAGCCCAGCGAAGGATCAGGGCAGAGGGCAGCAGCAGCAGCTAGGTGTCCTTCTGCAGGGCTTCTGGGCAAGGGCACCCTGCCAATGTACCCTGCCTCTCTGCTAGAGTCCCCTGCCATGGTGGAAACAGCTGGGAAAGGAGAAATATGGGAGTCCTGATTCCATGCTGGTGAAGTTCAGGGAGCAGAGGCTGCCAGGGAAGCAGTGGAGAGAAGAGAAAGAAAAGCAGAGGAAAGGGAAAAGTGAAGAAGGGAAGCCAGGGAATGCTCCCCCTCTGGGGGCAGCAGCAACTTGCTTTTGAAGGCCAGAAGCAGTGCGTCTTTGAAGTTTGTTTCAAGCTGAGCACAGAAGAGCTCTGAGGGTGTTCACATAACAGAGATGCCTGGCAGTATTTCTGGGGCTTGCGCAAGGGCTGCCATGAAGTCAACCAAGAATGAGATTAAGGAGCCGCTCCCCAGCACACAGAGGTGAGACTGCCAGCCAGGGACCCACTCCCTAACCATCTGTGAGGGTGAGGTGGAAAACCACTCCTCCAGCTGCAGGGAGACCACAGGGAGCCTGCACACCTCTTGTGAATTGTTAGAAAATGGCTGGGTTCAAGACCACGGAGTGCTCATCAGCATTGCTTGGGCCAAAGATGGTTCAAATGCTTCTTTTTGAACCCATTTGTAGAGCATTTTTAAACCCCTGGTCCCTATGGGACACAAAAAACCTCCAGGAACCACATCCAGCTCTGACCATGGGAGTGCTATTCTGATGTGCCTCGGTCATGCTCCCAGTGCCCTCACATCATATGAGAAGACATGGCCTTGTTCCAGGCCGACCACCTGGCTTCAGGCACAGGATCCCAGAATCCCCAAATTCCCAAATCTCCAAATCCCAGAATCCCATAATCACAGCAAGGTGAGGCTGGCAGGGCCCTCTGGAGGCCAGCTGCTCCAACCCCTGCCCAAGCAGGGACACCCAGAACAGGCTGCTCAGGACCATGTCTTTCTGCTTCTGAAAGTCTCCAAGGAGAAGACCCCACAGCCTCCCTGTGCGGTTGCAGTCATGAGCACGATGAGTGTATGGGACATGGGGACCAGCTGCAAGAGCCACCCGCAGCAGCCAGCTCCCCTTTGCCTGAGGAGGAGGCTCTGTCCCCAGAGCAGGAGAGCAGCCAAACTAACTGGCTGCCGTGTGGGTGAGACACAAAGAGGTGTGTAAAGGCTGGTGGACTGCCAACTAGCTCGCGCTGATGTGAAATTACTCTTTATTTCCACCATAATAAAGACTTCTGAGAGCTATTGTTGTGCCTCATGAGGACGCAGCACCACTCAGCATTGCCAGCAATTAGTTACACGTGTAAATCTTTAGCGATGTCCTCAGTGGCTATGAAATGTGTGTCCTGAACACGATGGCAAGACAGGAAAGTTCCTAAACTGCAGCCTGGGAAATACACGGTTAATGTTTTTTTGGTGCCTGTGTGTTTTTGGCATAGTCTGCCCTATGCACCCAGGAGGAACAGTCAGAAATGGGACAGTGAAGGGGATAAATGAGCCCTTGGTGTGACTGTTGGGACATGCTGTGTGTACCGTGTCAATAAGTGCTGAAAACGTGTCTCTCAGAGCCCTGCTGTCACACATGCCGCAGCCAGCTGGAGGTGAGACTTATGGGATGTGATGAAATGTTTTCCTGGGTGTCCTTACACAGAGGTATTTCGATGCCATTTCCCTGGTGATCCAAAACCTGTTTCTTCTTGCTTCAAAACGAGGTGCTACTTGCTGAGGACAACTTGCATCATGTTTCCAATGACAGTGCTCAGATACTCAGGTGAAGAGGAATGTGGCAAGATTTCAGATTTGCTCACACCCCACCTCAAGAATCTCTGCATGAATATAGTGATATTTGTGCAAACCAGCAAATATTGGGTATGGTTATCTTTGTATTTTTGATTTCTGAGCCTAGGGGATATGGCTAATCTAAATTTTCCTGTTTTCTTTGTGAGCATGAGTGTGGGTTACTTTCTTTTCAAAAAATGCTGAATGGTTTTATTTATTTTCTTTTATGTGTATATCTTTGAACAGAGCCAACTGGAAAATTTCAGTCCTCCCATTAGAGATTTCACAAGATTTTCTTAGCAACTAAAAGGGGGGTTGCAGCACAGTACATAAATCATAGTACATAAATCATTTTTAGTACCCCAAAAAATAATTTATAAAGCATGTTGGACAGTAGAAGGTAGTTCAGCATGTGGCCAAAGACAGTAACACAGATTAAAGTTCAGATTCATTTGAAAGAACATGATCCATGGGTTAAAAAAAATGCTGTAAGTAGTAGTTCAGTTAGAAAACATACAGGAAGGCCAGACCAAGTAGGGGAGCATCTTGGAAAATTGCATGTGGTTATGCTGAGGACTGAATGGTGAGCTAGGCAGTGGTGAATAATATTGAGGTGTATCGCTGTGTACCCGGGTTCTGGGTCTACGTGCCATAGGCACAATTCTTTGACTATTTTTGCCTCCTAACTTAGAGGTTAGACAGAAAAGGCTATACAAAGGCTTTCATGGCAAACGCATCATCATTCATCATCATTTCATCATTCTGATGAAATGGCTTCCTTGGCCAAGACAAGGCAGGAACAGCCCTCTAAGTGAAAGGCAGTATTACCTCAATTCCTCTGTTTTCACCCAACCTCAGAGCAAGGTTTTTGTGGCTCTCAGAAGAGTTTGCTGGGTGCATGAGGAGCTGCACTGGGTCTGGCTGGTGTCTGACAGACACCCACAGTGGGCAATTACATAAAAATTTCCCCATAGGGGAAGTTTCCTGTAATGCCAGCTGTTCACTATCTATCTTGGACCTTGGCATGCGTACGGTTTATTTATCATTGCCAGTTATTACTTTACACTGCAAAGTACAGGCTGCTAGCACCACTCAGCTACTTGCCCAACCCATCAGGAGCACTGTGCAAAAGGATGTAGAAAGACGTCATTTTCTTCTGAATTTTACTGGGGATTTTGGTCAGAGGGATATTTTACCTCAGGATATAGTTCCAGGCCTCTGTATCCATCATACCCTTCAGCATGGTGAGGCAGGACTTTGTCCCATGGTTCATCAAGCAGCAAAATGTGGGCACAGTTTTTCCAGATAAATAGATTAATTCAGAGCTTAAGCACTAATTTAAGGCCTTCAATCTGGAAACCTTAACTCCAGCAGTGAAAGATACTGGAATTGAAATCAATGTAGAAATATTCTCTATAGAGCCCCAGGGCTTCTTCATGTCCTTCCCCCATCTACCACCCAAGCAAACATCTACATAGATAGCTGGTTTGATATCCTGCAGTTTGCTTTGTCAGCAAGAAGCACAAATAGTCAGAGGTTCTCAGACAAATTTCTATATCTTTGTTGTGTTAGCCTACCTGGGAAATTTGACCAAGTAGGTCTATGTAGAAATAAATTGGAAGACTAAATGTCAACATATATTCCCTACATATTTTCTGTATATAATGGTAATGTACTAAATATTAGTATAATAGTAGTATTATACTAATAATAGTATAATAGTAAATAATAAATGGTAAAAATAATAGTAATGTAATAGCAATAATAGTAATATAATAATAGTATTATAACAATAGCAATATAATGTTAGTAAATAATAAACAGTAAAAAATATTAGTAATGTAAAAAAAAAATATTTCTTCCTATCCAATGATCATAAGTTTTGCTATATTTTGGCTGGAGCAACAGCACTGATTTCCAGTGAGGTGGGCTCAGTGGCTGTCTACCAGTGTGCTCTGATGTGGAGCATTTCAGCCAGCCAAAGATGTGATCTTCACTTTGGTGTTTGGCAGCAGCAGCATTTTAAAACCACCTCGCATGTTGAACCTCTGGGATGCCTTCCTGAAGAATGAGTGAAAGGCTTCTGCAACAGGATGGTCTGAAGCCTAAACCAAAATACAGAAATGGCTCAAAGTCTGAAGATGGGTACTTTTCCCTGACCAAGCATGAAAAGAAGGATTCATCAGACATCTGTTAAAAATGCTTGACAGCAAGGATCTGTATCGCTTTAATACTGTTCTATTTAATACGTGTGCGCTTTCATGTTTCTGTGTTTGCTACAAAGAGGGACAATGGTTAGTTAATTAAAGAGCTACAGGGTGCTCTAACAATGGCACCAGAGGTACTACATATCACTTGGTGAAGCTTTAAAACAAGCCAGTTTTCTGTACAGGCCTCCCAGACTGCGTGTTTGAAGCTGTGCTTGGGAAAGTGCCTTTCTCCAGCCATTGCTCAAGCCAATGGGAACCAGCTTGTTCAAGGTGCGGTTGTACACACCCTGTTCTGCTGTATAATTCATGGTAATTATATGCTAGTTGGAAACACAGAACAAAACCAGGGCTAGAAACAGATAGACAGTCTGGGAAACAAAAAAAAATAAAATAAATAAAATAAAAAAATAAATAAAAGGAAAGAAAATAAAAGAAAAACACCTTTGGTATGTGACAATTTTAAATGGTTGTCGTTCGTTTCCTCCTGCAGCAGCTATCACAGCTGGACTCCTGTTCCTTGCCTGCAGCTGGCCTCACCCTTGCTGAACCTTCCCAAGAGTGGGCACGGTGCTGGGGTGTGGGAAAAGGAAGGTCTCCCAGGGAACCCAACCCTCCCAAACTGCATTAACACAGCCGTATTAATACAGAGGTGGGAAGTTTGCTTCCCCAGACCCTGGCAGTGCATCTGGTTTTACACATGGCTGGACCAGCCACCAGGCAGAGCTGGGCAGGGCTCGCTCCCTCCTGGTGCTGCTGTAAGGGCAGCCCAGGCCCATTTGGTTTGAAGGGCAGGGTCGGTGGCTTTGGCTTCCTTTAGGACCAAAAGCCCTGCAGCCAGGCTGGAGGGCAGCGCAGCAAGCCCTCGGTGCCAGCAGGGATGTCACCTGCTTCTGGCTACGTGCTCTCCTTCCTGCAGGAGGCCATAAAACTGACCTTTATGCAGCTGCCAGTCTCTTATTGCCCCTGGTTTAGTCATAGTGGAGTGTAAATTTGCTTTGAATTGCTGGTTTGGGTTTTATTTCATGGGAGTTTTTTTGATTCCTAAGGAGAGAAAGCGTGAACTCATAACTCTCCCAAATAGAAGTATACAGGCTATTTAATTTGGTGTAGCTGCAATACAGTGTTTTTAACAATTAGTCCCTACTAATTAGCTAATTACACTGTCACTGGTGCAGCTATGAATAGATGCTAAATCTATTGCTTAGTGCCGTAACAGAATCAAACCCACGTGCAATGAGATAACGCTCCCTGCAGACACTCCCAATTTCCCCACGGTCGTTCCTACAGGAAAGGTGCAAAATGAAAGCCAGCCTTTTCCAACTCATTTTGTACTGTGACATCACATCCCTTACCAAGCCCCGGTGATACCCACCAGTGAGCCGCAGGCATCAGTGCAGCCACAGCCACGGCAGTCGGTGTGTTTTGGGCACACGGAGGGCAGAAGCTGTACAGGATTTTTCCTCCTTCACCACAAAGTTCCTGAGACCTGCCCAGTAGGATGGGGAACCAGCACGGTTACAGGTGTCCTGAATCAGGTGGTTTGGTTTTTTTTTTGGCAATCTGCACCTTGATGTCCCACGCAGAAAGCAGGAGTTGAGCATGATCTGGGCACAGACCATCATTATCTCATAATAACCCATACTTTGTACCACCCTTATTCAACAGCCTGTGTATACATCCAAATACACACACTGGCACAGGCAAATTCTGCTGTCACTTCTTAGGAAGGGCATGAATATGCAAGAATAAATCAAGGTTCCATTCATTAAAATTAAAAATAAAATATGAAGAGAAACTTCCTTTTCACATAAAGAAAAACACCCCAAACAAGCAACCTGAAATTTTAGAAAGAAAAATCCTATTCCAAGTAAGAAATGACCATAACTGGTCTCTGTGGGTACCACATGGCAGAAATAGCTGCAGATAACTTGTGTCATTTATTTTCAGGTGAAGAATATGCTTTGCAAAGACTGCCTGATTGGGTAAAAATGAGAAGGATTATAGAACAGAAATAAAAATCTGTCTGGACAAACTGTATTTTGTAAATCAAAGGATGTAGAAGAAATTTGAATAGCTGAGTTTCATCATCTTTCAGCTGAAATGAATGGTGCAATGCTGAATAATTTAAAAAGGAGAAGAAATAATTCCATTGTTAGATAAATTGAATCTAGTCATGGTAGCATGGCTCCTGAAGATCACTTAGGAAACTCAGAAATGTAAATGGAATAAGTCTTTTAAATGACATTTTACTATAGACATCTTTATGTAAATCAGCCCACATAACCAATGCTACATGTATCTTCAAGTCTGGAGATATTTAAATAATGAATAACGATAGCTGATGCAGAATCATTCTGAGTTGATTTACCTGTTTCTTCCCTTCTTCTGAAATTTTAATTACGTTGTGACAGAAAAGCTGGAGCCATGAGACAAAATGGAAGGTTTTCAAAATTAAAAATATGAGTACAAACGTTGTGTGGATCAGCTACCAAAGGAACAAAACAAAGCCAGCAATACTGGATTTTAACAATTAATGCTGAAAAAATAATTAAGTTACATATCATCTATCTTCATGATAGTGAAGGCAATTCTCATGGAAAGCCACGTTTTCTTTGAAGAACTCCCTCCTGGAGATTTTAATAATAATAATTAAAAAAAAGTCAGAGCTTTCACCTTTGTAAAAAGAAGCTTGAAATTATGATCTGAGTGTAGAATCAGAAGGTAAATGCAGAGAATATCACCTGTTTTTTGAAGTGTAAAGGTTTGGTCTTCTGCTTTCTTCAGCCTTAAGTCTTGTGTTTAATGTTTTTTACCTCAGTGAAAGCACCGAGGCTTATCAGTGAGGCACAGATCTCTGCTGGATGAGTAAGGGTAGTAGAATCTGGCCTGAATGAATCAGGCAAATAACCATAATTATGGTAACCCGGTGCCCAAGGCGCTGCCTTATTCAGCGTACACAGCTGAGAGATGTCAAGCTCTGGATGAACCAGCTACTCTCCTGAGCTGGGATGCTCCTTGCTGTTAAGGCTTGGACAAACTGTGGGAAAACACTAAAATCAGGACATGCAGGAGGTAAAGTGTGTGGAGACACTTCAGCATCAAACAGCAAGTAGCACTAGGTGGTGCTCTTTTCTCTAAGAAATTAGTATTCAATGGCTGTGAGAGGAATGGGCTTGCCTTTTTTTCTTTTTTTTTTTTTCTTTTAATGACATTGTGTCCTATTTTCTACAGTAGGACTTGACTTAAAGAGCAGAAAACATGTAAGCAAAAATGTAAAGTGAAACAGAATGCTTTCCTGTGTTGATTAGTCATCTTCTGTAAGCCTGGAGACATACATCAGGTCATGAAGTCCAATTTTGTGAGTGCTCACTGGTATTGCTTCAGGTCCTTTTTTCCCAGGGTTGTTTGCAGAGTCCTGGTGGTGAGGGATTTCTTACTTCCACAAAGACATTCTCCTGCATCTGCACATAGGTTACTGTTGAGAAATCTATTCCCAAGATCCTCTATTTTCCTTTTACTTTTCCATTCTTCTCAGTCATGGTCTGTGTTCCACCCTAACCCATCCTTGGTTCATTCCCTCCAAAGTAGTTGTATTTTTTAGTTATGTTCTCTGTGCTGTTATTTAGCCAAGTATACCTACATATATACCAAGAGATATTTTAAGCCTTTTCCCTTGCACCCATCTATCAGCCATTGCAGTTCTTCCTCATTCCTGCTGTTTTTTTCTATAAACAGCCTCGTATTTTCAATGTACAAATCTGTCAGTGCTTTTATTAGCAGCCTCACAAGAATCTATCTTTGCTGAGATCTCTGTTTTCCATGAAAAGGCAGGCAATAATTTCAGTCCTTATGAAAAGACCTAGAAGGATCTCCTAATACAGAGTGACTCACTGATAGCATGTGCTAAATGAAATTCAGAGCACAAAGACAGAGAGAAAATGGTCTTTCATTTTGGAGGGGAAAAAAAAAGAGTTTTTGTTATGACCACCCAGGAAAAAGATGTTAGATTATGGATAATGCGTGTCAGCTCAGTGTCTGTCAAGCACGCAAACCCAGTCTCAGGACGTAGTTGCAAAAGGACTGGGAAAAACAGAGTAAAAATCCATGGTCCACCTAACTGTGAGTGCAGTTTCCAGTTTCCAGTTTCCAGTCCAGTCCCCTGATTTTGGGCAAGATGTAGGGAGCTGGAAAAGGTCCTGGGAAGGGCCATGGGGATGTTCAGAAATGGTATGAGAAGTTGAATAGTTAGAGGGTTCAGATGGAAGAAGGGACAGCTGCAAAGGTGCCAGCAGGGCCTGTAAGGCCCCAGTGTCCCAGCACTGTGCTGCCTGGACAGAGATGTGGGTTGTAGGGCCCGAGGGGTGGTGGCAGGAGATGCTGTTCAAGGCAAGCATGTGCACCTGGCCTCTTCAACTGGTCCAGTCTGCTGAGATTCCAGCTGTTGGAAATGCCTGCTCCTTTTATTAGCTGGCAATGGAGGTATTGTTCACAAATCTTGTCTAATCCCTTCTTATGCCTTCTAATAGTCTGTTTCCCCAAGCTCCTGTGGCAATGGATTCCGGAAGTTCCTCACCGCTGCGCAAGGCCCTGCCTCGGTTGTTTCGGCAGCAAACTGTTCCCGCATGCCCCGTCCAGAGATGCAAGTTTAAAGAAGATTTGGTCCGCCACTGCTCTGCATGTTATCCTTTGGCCTAAGCATTCCCAAGCAACACGTATACAGTGAGTGGTGTGAGAACTACTTCAAATAAATATTAAGGAAAACAATGCTCAGCGTGTTGCATTTTCCCAGGAGAAGTAGAGGAATGGCTGTTCGGCTGGTGGCTGCTACCTGGATGAGCAAATGCCTCTCCTCTGCCTGCGTGGAGCACAGCACAGACCTGGAAACACAAATTTTCCTGGGCTTCTGGCCTGCTGCAGGGCTTGGAGCAGTGGCTGTGGCTGCTGCTGCCATGGCACAACACGATTCTGATGCAACTGCTTTCTTTTCTATTTCACGAGTCTGTAAGAGTGCCAAGCCAGGCTGCATGCATACAGGGAATAAAGCAACTCGTGCCATGCTTAATCTACAGCTGTCATCCCTTAATTTATAAATTCCATGATGCTATCAAAATAAAGACTCAGTTTTGTCTCGCAAGACCTATTCTTTCCCTGCCCAGCCCTCTGTTGTGCAGGTGACGCTCCACCCACTCGCTCTTCCCCAGGCTCCCCGTGCTGCCTGTGGCTTGTGGTCCCAGTGTTGTGTAGGCAATTAGGCATTTCTTCGCCCACCTTCCGTCCCTAGGTTTTTTGTTATTACTATTTGTTGTTTTTTATTGCGGTAATGCCTAAGGATGCCAATTAGGAAATAGGATTTCATCTTAAAAAACCTGTAAAACAAGTGCAAACCCAATGAACTCACAATCCGGGGCCTAAGCACATTGTGGCTAGTGAGTACCTATGATGGGAGGAGGCTGGGGAGAACAGCACAGGACAGGGCAATCATAAAACTGGCCACTGACCTACCTCTGCTAACAGCCATTAGTCGGATCTGCAGGAAAATGGCAACTTTCCTGACCTCATTGGAACTAATTTCATCTGAGCATTTTCCCAGTGATGGAGAACTTAAAATTAATTTTCTCTGGAATGTGCCAGGTTTTGATGCTTGCTGTTTAAATAAGTGAATTATTTTTTTCTGTCTTGGTTGGCACAGCTGTTGAGAGGAGGTTGCTCTGCCATTGCAAATGCTGTGCTTACCGTGTTCATGTGGGACTCCTGTCTTTTGGTGCCTTCCACAAGTCCAGTCCAAACCAAAAACTGAAAGCATGGTGGTACTGCGGGAAGGGTGAAGGGCAGAGGAAGGATGAGGGTACTGTTGGGAGGGTTGTTATGAAAACCCCATCATGTTGGGTAACTGTATCCTTAAGGCAAAACTGGTGTTGTGCAACTGTGACACATTCAAGTCTGAACAGCTGGCTCTGGTGAGAGGCAGCAGAAATGAATTTCCCGTGCAGCTTTTGTATAAATAATTCATCTCATTAAGGTGTGGTCTAACAGCACTAGCATGGGCTCCAGAATCAGCCCTGATGCTGGTTCTGACAACCATCCCTGCTACAGGCATCTGCAACTCTCTTTTCCTTCTTGCCTTGGTTTCCCCGCACAAGAAAGGGGAAGAGTCAGGCTTGATTTGGCTCACAGTTGGCCTTGTACTCTGTTCCTTTGGAGGTTCTTCAGTCTTTTCCAACAGTATGGAAAAAGTATAAAATCCAGTCATCCTGATCCCGTAGCATTTGGGTTTCTTTCAAGGCGTTAGTGAGAATCAGGTTTAGAAGCAGAGCTTTCTGACCCACAGTACAGAGTCCCTTGTAAAAAAAGTGTAGGAACTGGATGCACCTCAGGAGATGTTTAATAGCTCAAAGCCACAGTAAGGCCTCATCCTGCTAAGACTTGAGTTATATCTTCTATATAATCTTATATATCTATATATTCTACAGACTGTGCTAGATTTGAATGGGGTTATCGTATATTGTTATACTGAATTACATTATTGTGAAGGCTACTGTCTGATCTATTTTTTCTCATCTCCATTGTTTATATTCTTCCTGTAATACCTGAAGGGACTTCCAGTTGGCAGGGTAAATTTACAAAATTTTGCTCTAAGAAAGCTGATCCTAGCTCTCAGTTAAATAACAAATTCTTAAAACACAGTGACAAAAAAGGCCTGTTCATCCTTAATGTAAATCTACTTTTTTGAGTGGTGCCTGTTACGATCACATGCGGGAGGGTTTCCTCAGAGATACATTTTAGCCCTCTTCTTTTTCTTACTTCTTCTTCTAGTCTAGCATTGTTGGTTTGGTAGGGATTTAATGTATATGTGTGCTACAAGGCATACAATGCAATGTGTATATTTATATAAAAATATTTATCTTGGTATAATCATCTGAGTGTAGACAAGGGTTTTACTAGAACAAGTTACAGCAATACTTAGGCCCCGAAGAAAGAGAAAAAAGTGTATGGGTACAAGCACATTTTTGTTATATAGCACAAACACTCTGAGCTGCAAAGAGAAAAACTGTACTGCTTTGTTAACAGTGCTATGGTTAACACAGTGCAATTTTTGTGCATAGAAAGCATTACTACATAAAGAAATTATTATTTCTTCATCAATTGCAATGGTGTAGCAACTCTGTCCCCACTGAATCCTATTCTCAGCTTCAGATATTTTCCCTTAATCATGTTTCTTTCCATTATATTTTCTCTTTTGCAATTCATTCATTTCCTGGAAGGCAGTTGGAAAAGACCCATCTCATTTTTTCTGTCTTTGGAGGTTCCTGGTACTTCTTGATCTCCAGGAACCACCCTACAGAGCTATCACTAGGCTTTGACTCCAGCGATCTCTCTTCCTTCTCCACCCCATTCCTTCTGGTCTCCGTACCATCTTCTCTCCACAGTCATCTATGCTAAACCAGCCTGTTTCCTTGCCTTAGCTGGTGTTATTCTGATTATATAAGCATGTTCTTGCACTCTTTTCTTGCCTCACAGCTTTGAGGTTACCTTCCGTGTCCCATCATGAGCCAAGCAACCGTTGCCTTCAGCAGCCTGTTTTCAACGGTTACTGGAACCAAAGCCCCCCCGTTATACATTTTTAGCTGCCAGTTTAGAGCGGCTTGACTCTTTTTGTTCCTCTTTGTTGTTTGATCAAAAGTCTTGGTGAGTGATGAGAAGAAAATGGAACGCAAATGTTTTCTGTAAGCTTGACTGCTTTCAAAGACCTGCAAGTTGAAACAGAGAAACAATTGCTTCTAGAAAGTGCTTAAAAATCAAGATGTAACCGTTTCTGGAAGTTTAGTTTAGCAAGTAGTGAAGATCTTTCAAAAGCTGACTGTGGAAAAGCCTAAGGTTCACGTAACCCTAAGGCATCACTTGGAAAATGCAAACAAAAGTTTGACTTTGCCAAGAAGAATCCCAGAAGCATTGTGTACTTCAATGCTGAAGCATTTAGTGCTTATTAAATAAAATGGTGTGATTACTGCTGAAGAGTGAATATTGCTGACTTCATTTCAATCAGCAACATCTCATGAAGCCCATTTTCATGGGAGTCCAGTCACCCTTCCTGTGTCAGAAGATGCTGGAATACAAGTAATTACTGGGTCATAGAATTAGTAGAATTATGACAGACTAGAACAAGGAAAAAACTATAGAGAAAATCTATAATCATGTACATGATGAGCAAAAATCTCTGCATTTTTTTCAAACTATCATATGAGTGAATGTGAAAAAAAAATATTAGAATGTACATTTTCTGTCATATTTGCATATACACTTAGGCTTGATAGTGTGTCATGCCAAGACATCAGAATTGGATGGCATGCAGTTAAACAGAGTTTATCATACAGTTTGGAGAAAGCAATAGTCATTAACAAGATGATATCCCAGCTCTTTACTTCACGTGAGAGAATTTGATAAGATAGCATAAACTATGCAGATGATTAGATATATTGGATTTTCAGAACAAGGCATTAGTGCTGTTCTTTTACATCTCACGAACATTTAATTATCCAGATTACCTGACTTTTATAATGGTGGACCTAGTGTTTAACTTGATAAAACCCACACATCTTGCTTGAAGTCTTCTGGCAGTCATAGTGCAGTTGCTCTAGTTAATACAGGGTAACCAGAAATTAGTATTTTCATATGTTAGTGCCTGTCTCAATAAAAGCGTCACCTCTACTACTTAGCAGAAAAAGCACGAGAGAACATCACAGCTATATTATGCATGTCTGGCTGTTATCTGATAAGGTTTTGTATAGTGAAATCTTAAAAAAAAAAAAAAAAACTGTCAAAACATCATGGGATAGATCCTTGAGGTTATGAATCGTCTCAGCATCATTATTCTCTAGCACTTTTCTATTATTTCCATCAATAAAATTTCTTCTCAGAACTAAAGGATATTTCCAGCAGCTCAAAGTCATACTCAATCCCCTTAGCATGGCCTGAACCAGCCAGCTGAACCTTTGATTGAACTGGCTTGGTTGGTACCAGTAAGTTATCACAGTTAAAATATCTGAGGTTAAGGCTCTACTGTTTTAAGTGGTCTTGCAGTACTTTAATTAGGTCTTTTCAAAATCAACCTATACATCATATGCATGACCTACGCAACTTGGCCGCAAACATTACAAGGGCCAAGACTTGGGGCTTGGACATCTAGGTGGAGACCACTGAGCATAAGGGTGACTCATTGCTCTCCACAGACTGCTGAGCTGCTCATCGTGATTGTGTACAGCTCATGATATTAGGCTCTGTAATTTCTGACGCTTGAGGAACAATACGAGGAGCTTCCCCATCTGTGCAGCTGTGCGTGTGCACGCACGTGTGTGTGTTTGTCAGTCAGAGCCCTCGCCTGTCCAAATGCAGATCTTTGTTTGTTTGCCCAGTGGATGAAGCTCGTGGCACTGAGTCACAGAGCAGAATGGAGGGGTGAAAGTGTACCAGCCGTGACATGGGACTGCTGCCAGGGCATGATGCTCCTAGCAGTCCTCAACATGCTGAGCAGCGTTTGGAGCCATAAAGTCCCTGGCTACTCCCCAGTTTTACAGTTTGTCCCCTCTCTTGGAGCCTGTGCAACTGACAGGGGATGACCAGATGTGCCTGGTGCCTGTGCCTAGGAGCCCACAGCAGGGCTCTGCTGCGGGTCCTGCCCGTAGGCCTGCTGAAGAGCATGAGGAGAGGGCACCTTCCCAGCTCATTCTTCAGCTGTGAGATTTCACAAGTCTGTAAGAGTTACAATATAGCTTTATTAAAGATAAACAAGTCACTGGCAGTATAGACAATGAAAGAAAGGGAGTGATTGTGCCCTTATTTATTCAAGCTAATCCTCCAACGAGGTGAATATGATGCTGGAGAGCACAGGCCAACCACATCATAAGAAAGGGAAAGCAGAAGTGATTTAAGTTTCCTGAGCCAACCAGCCTAACAGTATAGCAGAATACATACTTATATGCAAGGAATAGGGAAACCCAAAATAAAACAGTTCATTTAAATAAAAGGATTGTTATTATCTCAAAATGGGGAATACAGAGAAAAATCTACCATTAAAGAAACAGGACCTATGTCTTTTTCCTGGTTTACATCTGAATGGTCACAGAACAAGAAATTTATGTGAAATGCCAAGAAACTAAATATAACTTGCTTTATAATTTTCAGAGGAGTCTCTCATTGGACTGAGATCTTTAGGATAGAAAAGGTGAACAGGATATTGTAAGACCAAAATAACCATAAATGACAAGAGAACAGTTTTACCATGCAAATTAGTTTTTACACCCATACTTATGACTTTCTGTTTAACCCCAATGCAGATAAAAAATCCTTGTCATAAAGGCAAATCTTTTATGAATTAGATGTAAATACCAACCCATCTGTACAAGTGATGATAAGCTCAGGAGGAGTTCTGCCAGACTGACTTTGCTAAAATCATTTTCAACACACATGAGAGAGGGCTGGATGTGATCAGGCTGAGGGAGATGTCTAGGGGCTCAGGAGGGGTAGAAAAGAAATGGCCCTGGCAAGATCTAGAGAGTGATCCTGGGTCTGAGCAGCCGGGAATGTCACAGACAGCTCCTGCAGCTGCTGCTCTCGGCTGGGCATTTAGCACGGCTCACGCTGTGGAGAGCTGGAGGCGCGGACCTGCAGGCTTGTACGCATGCTCAGGGTGAGGTTGATAAGGCTTTGCTCTGCTGGGGCCTACCCAGCTAAAGATGCTGCGTGGAACACATGCAGAGTGATGTGCAAGTACAAATTCAGCTTTAATGTGTTTGTTACATTAGCACTGTAGCTGTGTCTACAGGAAAGAAGTATTGGATACAACTGGATAAGAAAGTATCTACTTTACTAACACTATTACAGCAAAAACATAATAACCTTTGTATTTTCCATGTTTGCTTAAGCTTTATTTTTAGCTCAAGTTATAAATCTGATGTAAATAAATTATGATAACCTAATTATGATATAGGAGGCCGCTCACCACGGAGCCATTGTTAAGTAGCTCAGTATAATACAGGTAAATGCACAACACCGTCATGAGTGTTTAGGCCCCACGAGCTGGAAACGCCCTGAACTATGAGCTTTCTATCACTTTCATTTTGAAGCTATTTTGCACGAATGCTAACACAGTTAATCTGCAAGAACTTTATCTGTTATCTATAAAATATTGTGGAAAAAAAAAAATAGAAGCAAAGTATTTTGCCTATGGCATAAAATAGAGAATCTAGCTGGAAGCCCAGGGAAAATGAGGCTTTATTCTGTGTGTACCGGGTTCCTGAGGCGGCTGCAGGCTGAGCTACCTGTGCCTCCATTTTTCTGCCCTTCCAGTAAATGTTATCTCAGCACACCTCAGTGATATGCTGCGGAGCTTAATCCACCCTGCTTCCCAGCGACATCGGAGCTGTGCGAGGTGGTGCTACGTGATTCAGAGGAGCACAGGAGACCACCATTTTGTACAGCAACCTCCAGGCCAGACGCTTTCTGGAAACGCTCCAATCCCTAAGTGAATCAAGAAAAATAGAGGAGGGTGAGCAAGCAAGGAGCAGAAATATGCAGAGTAATGATGACACGGTGGATTTCTTTTCCTGAGGGGGGCTTGCTTCTGGAAGAGCCGGGCATGGCCAGAAGCCCCATCCCATGGTCAGACCTCACCTGCCCACCTCTGACAGAGGCCGGGGCCTGGCAGCGAGCAGTGTTTGCTACCAAACAACCTGAAGCACAAGGATTTTAGCATATCATTACAATCTCAAAAAACAAAACAAAACAAAACAAAAAAACACGGGCTTATTCTGACAGAAAGCCTCCCTTAGGAATGCAGGTTGTTTTGGGCAAAACAACCAGGCTTGTCTCCTGGCAGGGGGTACCACTGGCATCAGAAATTCCTGTCAGCTGCCCACCGCGTTTCCAACTGCAAACCGGGCGTTTCGGTAGGAGAAGGGGCCAGAGGGCCAGACCTCGGCCTGTGGGCTGACAGCCAGCCAGCCAGCCAGACGGACAGACAGACAGACAGACGGACAGCCAGACAGACTGACTGACTGACTGACTGACTGACTGACTGACTGACTGACAGGCCGGCGGGCGGGCTGACGGCTCTCCCCGCCCAGGGCCGGAGCGGGGTGTGTGTGTGAGGGGAGGAGCGCCGCCACCTAGCGACTCGGGCACCCAAAATGGCTGGAGAGGGGAGGTGGAGGAGGTGAGGTGGGGGAGCTGCTGCCTCCGCCTTCTCCTCCTCCTCCTCTTCGTCCTTCTCCTCCTCGTCGTCTTTCTCCGTCGCCAGGGGACCCTCCCCGGCGCGGCGGGGCCGCTCTCCCGGCCCGCCCGGCACCATGTCGGCCGGCCAGGACGAGAGCTCGGTGCGGGTGGCGGTCAGGTAAGAAGCGGGGTGTGTGTGTGTAGGGGCGAGAGCTGCAAAACCCTACAAATACCGGGGCTAACCGCGGCCACACGCTGCAAACGCTTACTCATCGGGGAAAGGCAGCCCCTCGGCTCCAGCCCTGCCGTTTGCATCGCGAAGCTCTGCCAGAGCAGCCTGGGATGATAAAGGTGTTTTTTTTTTTTTTTTTTTTTTTTTTTCCCGTCATAAACCTTGTACCTGAAATTGCACGGATGGGTTTCCATGAGGCTGCTCACGCTACACATGAATAACTCTGTGTAGAAGCCGTAGTGGGAGTGGAGCTTAAATCATTTGGAAACATCAGCTAATTCAAATTGCTCTGTTATCGGAGATAAAAATCTGGTGTTCATCAGTGAACTCTTGGCTCTTCTCGGTTTTCTATGGGAAGATATTATTTCATTGTTTGAAGAACTTCCAGATTAGCCCACGGATGTCTTCGCTTTCAAGATGCCTTTACATAATTCAAATATAAGAGGAAATATACCTACGCACACACACACACATAAAACGTCAATATTTGGGTTTTGGTTGCAGTGCTGAATGATGACTTCTTTTCTTCCTTTAAAGACAATTCCTTATATTATATGCTGATATTTGGAGTATTTGATATCTATATTATATGCTGATTCATCTGGAGTATTGTGCCACAAGAAAGCAGACTAGGGGAAGGTCTGTACCTACCAGTTGGTCTTCACTGCTTCCATTGCACCTTCTTAGATAAATTGGGGTTGTGCAGGCAAATGCTGAGTGTGGATCATTTTTCTGGATGAAGGCCGTAGGGATAGGCGATGCTGCTGAATGCTGTTGTGGGTACGTGCTCGTGGGGGCAACAGTTCAGTAGCACTTTGGGTAAACAGAGAAACGCCGCCCCTGCACGCTAACGTGGGGCTTATGCTGCAGTTGTTCATTAGAGTCCGCTTGCGGTAGCATTGTCTGTGTGGAGAGATGCTTTTGTGAGAGGTGTCTGTTGAAGCCCTTTTTCACATAAAAATACAGGGAGGTATTATTCCAGAGCGTAATTAGGCTGTGTTTTCAAAAGGGAAAATATGAGATCGGTGTGATTCTAAAAATAGGGCGTGTTACAGGTTAGCAGACTGCTCTGTCATTTGAAGAAAATATTAAATATCTTCCGAGCCAAAAAAAATAGTGATGTAGAAGTTCATTTAAAATACAAAGGGTTGTTGTAACTAGGAATTAAATAAAAGCTACTGGTGCAAATAGGTTTATGGCTGTAGATGTGCGATGAATAGATTAGAAATAGTATCTGGCAAAGAATTTGTAAGAGTGAATTAACATCACTCAGCTGGATTAAAATGGTTCACTGTAGCTCTTAAAACAAATCCCAGATGTTACAAGGCACATTTCTGTAATATCTTTGTATAACTAACACCTTATATCTGAGTATAGTTCACTGGTAATGAGGGATTACATCTTTCCTCCTGTCTGCTTTCTTCCTCTGGAAGATTAACTATTCATGTACAAGATCTCTCCTTCTCTGCTTATAAATCATGAACAAAAGCATGCACAATTACTCTTTCGACACCAGTGACTCTGTTTAGATTGTTTTCTGTTGTTTCTGGTTGTGTATTTTGTAAGGTCCTATAACACACTATGAGTTGCAATACCAGCTGCATCAGCGCCGTGCTGTACCGTGCGCTATGAAAACTCCTGCATTCTGTTTTTGTCTCCTTCTTCACTTCTTTTGGGGAACTGGAGCTTATTTCAGTGATGATCTCCACTGCTGCGATGATTTAGTCTTTTGTTTTGATATGTATGTTTTTTGAACATGGCTTGCTCAACAGGAGGACCAGCTTTTAGGTTGCAACCCACGTGGTAGTGGAAGAACCAAGGTATTTCAAAGGCGTATCGCACTGAACCTGCTGCAGCACTGAATTTGCTTAAACTTGAAACATCAGCTGAAGAACAGACATTACTGAAATGGTTTAGCAAATTGTTTTTTTTTTTTTCCAGAACCTGGTTATCTCACTCAATTGTATACAACACCATTAAAAATATTTCTTTCCAATTAACACCACCTTTAAGCTATCATTTTGTATGCTAATTGCTCTCAATTTTCTTCAGTGTAATAATGGGTTTTTGAGCGATGAACTAAATACTCCGGTTTAGTGAAGCATGAAAGCTCAAAATAGTTTGCCAGATAATCCAGTAACTAATGTTAAATTCCCCAATTAAGAAAAAAAATTCTTTCTTGATTGTCAACTGCCTCTGAAAGACTTGTGGACTCATATTTTGATGATGGTCTGCCAGTTCAACAAAGAGCCTGTCTCTTTGCATTCCTCTGTCTGGCTGTGCATAGCGTCTGCTCTCAGATGAAATTAGAGAGCCCCTGTGATAGTTACCTAATCAGGTGGCTGTTTTTTCATTTAAGTGTGAAAAGCAAATCTGAAATTACCCTCTTGCTTTTCAAAAAGTCTTTTCAGCATGTGAAAGTTTTGCTGAGGAGGCTATGAAATGGTAGAAACGTTGGGCAGCTGTTTCTGGAACCAAGTCTACAAAGGATGTCCGTTACAGTTCCAAATTTGTGCATCTTGCCATGTTAGTGGTGTCTGCAGCCAAGGTATAGTGTACAGGTTTCCTGGGTGGGTGAAGGTTTCACTTAACATTGAGGATCTCACTAGCCAGCAGTCTGTGTTCGTGCTGCACGCAGGGTCATGGTGCGAGCTATCTGGGGCTTGGCTGGGGTCACAGGGCTTGAAATAGCTCCAGCAGCAGAGGTAGCAGTGCCTGCCCTCGCTCCTTGTAGCTTGCAGTAGTACAGCTGGGGCATCCTACCTGTGATAGTCTAAGCAGACCAGAAGTTGGGCTTAGGTCCGTTGCACTTTTGGATGCAAACTAAACAAGGGAACTCTTGGAGAGCAATAATGTATGGATGGAAGTCACCAGGAGGCTTGCTTGGAGGACTTCTCGCTGATGGAGCATGGAAAGATGTCTGTTACGTGGATCCTGTTATGCAGAAGACATCAACGCTGTAGTAAACATCTGTCTTCTGGTCCTCCGAAGAAGGACGAGCTTGATTCACTCTGAGTCACTGAATGTCCCAGACACACAGATGATAAGCTTCAGTGCTGGTTTGTAACGCTGCCTTGTCAGATGCTACATGATAAGAGAAGAAATAACGAAGAGTTATGTGAACAGGTGAATAGCTCGGGAAGCTGACCACCAGTCAAGTAAAATGGCTATTGACACATGGCTGGGTGACACCTCGGGTGGAGTGGACAATAAAAGGACCTGAACTGATGGCTGGGGAAGCTAAAGGAAATGGGGCTCTGGCACTGGGTGTGCTGTCTTGCTGAAAGATGTGCCTTATTCCCTGCTTTGGCAAGAGTGCTGCTATTTGGCTGCTGTGATCAGCATCTCTCCTGTGCTCCATCCTTCATGCCAAGAGGGGGAGAAATGCTTCCCCCTTCCTCACCTGTGCAGAGAAGCTGTGGGATCTGGCCACCAACTCTTCCCTGAAACATCTCAAAGTGCCCTTCTTGTACCTGCCCTGGGCGTCTGCAGCACATCGTAACACCCCTTCACTTCCCTGAAGTCTTGGTGTTTGCCAGGCATGGAAATGATGTGCGCAAAAATGAGCCGCCCCTATCAGGAAACTTCTTAAATAACAGGGGAAGTAATACTTGTAGCTCAAGTATTAAAAACTGCTATTTCTGGCATTCCAAAAGGGGAGATGGGGTACTCTAAGAAAAGCGTGCTGATTACTAATACAATTTGGGAGCATAAATTTAGCAACCAATCAAGCTGTTTGTGGCATGAAATCAGGTCGCGCTGTTAACTTTTGATAAGGCAAACGGGCTGTGCTCAACCCGTGTAACCTTAGCCTTCCGAGGCATAGATTTGTTATGGAAACACTGGATTTGTTCCTACCCTGGCCCTAGTTCTTGAACTACGTGACCAGTTGGCTCTCTTCTCAGTTGTTTTTTTTTTTCTCCTTTGCTTGTTTCTGTGTTTTTTCTCCCTATCTACTGTTTGTCTACCTTTTCACCTTTTGTATTCCCCTTCTCAGCACTTATTTCTGATTGCACCAGTTATTTTTCCTCTGTGACAGATCCAGCTATTGCACACCAGAAAATAAGCAGTTTTTATTAGATAATTATTGTCATCCAGCTGTAATTATGCAAAGGTTTGGAAGTTTGGGGGCAAAATATCTCGGGAATCTAATATTAATGAAGTTCAGTCTAGCAGTATGCAAGTATTCCCCGCCACAGTAAAAAAACAAAACAAAACAAAACCTCAACAGTATTAAATAGTAATTCTTTGAGTCATGTCAGGTGCTGGGAAATACTTATTTTGGAAAGGGAGTCTGTTAATGGAAAGCTACAAAGGAGATTTTGTCTTTGGAAAGCTCACATTTCATATCTTTTGTAAGTTTTGATGTTTCCCTTTGTACCATGACTTAAACAAACATTCCCTTGTCCTTCACTGAAACTTTACGCCACTCCATCCATATGTTTTGCATTTCAGCTGAAAAAAAACCCACAGCACCATCTGCTGCTGAATTAATTCAGGTTTCATCATATCTGACTCGATCAACCGTAACTGATATTGCTTGGGGCAGGCTGAAATCTGTGATCTTGCTTTCTAGGAAATAAACTTGCCTTTCCACCACCCGTGATGTAAACACAAGCTCATCCTCTCATGGAGGGGAAAGAAAACCTAGTCAGACATTTTCCTTGATGTTATAAATCACTTGCCGAAAGATGAATATATGAACATATCTTGATTAAAAATAAAAAAGGAAAAAAGAAAAAGGCAATGAGTGGTATCAGTCTGTCCGTGCTTGTAGGTGAATTGTGTTTTTGAACTTGGCATTTCCTAAAGTTTGTAGAAGACTTGGGAGTTTAGTTCACTTTGAAAATCCAGTTTCCATTTGGTGGTATTTCCTTTGCTACACTCTGTGGAGAGTTTGGGTTTAGATTGTCGGCTCAGATGTTCCTTTATTACTGAGCTCCTCGAGGCTTCACATTTTCCTTTTTTCTGTGTGACTTCTGCAAATTCTTCTGCAGTAGCTGAATGACCCTTGTGCTTGGGATGGAGGCAGCCTCGCTCCCTCCCTCTGCTTTCCCTTTATTTGCTTTAAGTGCTTTATAGCTGCCCCTTGCTGCTCCTTGCTGCCCCTGCCTGAGATGGCTGCTGGAATTCTTGCTTTCCTCTTACGTTACCTGACTGCTGCTGGGGAATTAAAGCCATTTGAGGTGCCTTTTTATCTGCTTAAGGAAAAGACTCAGTATTCTATCATATCTGGGACTGCTGGGGCAGAGGATTTTTTTCTTATACTAATTTAATTCCCATGTAAAATACTCACAAGAAGTTAAAAGTATTGTTTGAACTGGAGAACAAGAAAGTTTAATTAGAAATCAAACACAATCTGAACAAGTCCAGCAAGAGTAACTACATGAGCTGTGCCTTTTCCTTGTGTCCTCTTTCCCCTCTACTCTCAAAATGTCTTAAATCTCGTTCATTTTCTTCCTGTTCTTCCTCCTTTTTGGTAGTCCTCTGTGTTTATTTCCAGTTTTCCCTGGCGAAACTTTGCTGAAAGAAACGTCTGCTCCTGTGTGACTAAAGGCAGAAACGCACCCTTATTTTTCCAACCACTTATCTTGTTTGATGCATTTGCCATAGCAACAAGATGCAAATGCAGAGCAGTGAAAGGGTTTGCAGGTCGGTGACCTGGTGACTTTGATGTGTGGGGATGTGTGTGACTTTGGTGTGTGTTTTAAACTGTGAGCCACGTGCATTGCCTTGGAAAAATCTGTAAAGGGACATATTTGTGAAACTTTTCCTTCCTTGAAGTCATTCGTGTTGGTCCTGGAAAGAGTAACTTCTTTGAACTGGCACATTTATTGTAATGTGTAATTAAAATCAGTTGTTTTTATAGGTCACAGAGTAAAAATCTTTCCATATGCTGCGGGGCTTGGTCTGAAGTGTTCACCTGTGGAGTGTGTGCAATTGGGGTGGGTGGTAGGGGTTTACAGTGCTTACATCCACACCATGTCCCCTGTTGGCCACGTGTAGCCTCCTAACATGAGCCTTGGTGTCCACTCAGCATTGGCCACAGCACAGTTTTAACAAGCCTGTGTGTGTAAATCAGTGCTCCTGGAAGTGGAGCAGCCACGCTGCTGATTTGGAGCCAGTCAGTCAGTGAGCACAAAATATCTGCAAGGTAGACTGCATGGAAATGAGGAGTGAGGAGAGGGTGCCATCTGGGCCTTTCGTTTTGTCGTTGTCCTCAACAGATCTGGATAAATCCTTCACTGCTGGAATAATAATTATTACATATATAATATGGATATTTTGTTTGAGGAACTCTTTTCAATCAGCTGACAAATGCTAGGCTTGCTGTTCAGGATGATGTGCTCTTTAAACGACTTTAGGACTTAATTCTACCAAACAAAGCTGAATGACACATCCCTCGAGTCTCACTGTGGAGTTTCAACAAAGGAGGCTGGGAGCAACACAACCTTAGTAAAAGCTTTTGATATTATTGTTCTTCACACGCGGTAATTCTTATGCAATAAGCTGAAGAGTGCTTTCCCACTGTTGGTTTTAAAAATGGATTCAAGCATTTGTTGTCTAGATAACTCTTCTTTCTCACTGCTGGTTCTTGTGTTTGTACTGCTACAGGAATGCTACATAGTTCAGTTGGTTAATAAATACTTAGCTCTTTGGGAGGACATTTTACATTTAATGCAGGTTCTCCATTCTTCAAGTACTCCAGGTTTCCTGCAATGCTTTCTCTTGTGTATGGTAGCTACAAGGACACCAATCTCCCCCTCATCCCCCTTTTGTTTACTTTCAGCATAATCAATCCTTTAAGAACATGAATAAAACATGATTCTGGAGGTGGATTAGAGTTAAAGGGCCGTAGCATGCTGGTTCAGCTAGCAGAGCTGAACATGCGGAAGGATATGGCTAATAGGACCGGACAGGAAATGTTTCTCTCTCATTAGACATCTCAAAGTCTGACTTTATCTTTTCTGCCCTGGTTTCTTTTGATAAAGGAAGATTTTGATCAAACATATTTCTTAGTCTAGTTTGCCTAGACTAATCTAATACAGAGTTTTTGAACAAAGGTCCTCTGTGTCTTGGGTCAATGCCCAGCCACTTGGTTATTGTCTTTGCTGGGACAGAAGGCGACAACCTGTGTATTTCTTCTTTGTCATTTTCATTCACTGTTTTTTTTCTTTTATTTCTATCCACGATAGCAGTCTTAAGCAGAAGACGACTAAAACACCAAAGTTAATGTGACATTCAAACCTGGAAAGCTGTATAGCTGCAGAGCATTAATGTCAGTCAGGTCATGATACTGAACTATGCAACTCGTTAGCAATGTTGATAAACACGGATGTGTTTTTTTTTTCATTTTGTTCTTTAAAGTCTTATCTATACATGTTACTCTGGAGACTAGGCGGTATTGATTGTTCCCCTATTTTCTTTTTCTCGTTGCAGTTATAAGAGTGAATGATTGGTACATTTAAGAAAGGTTCATGTGTTTTATAAGCAAATTGCTTGAAACACATGAAAGACCAAGAAATGTTTCCACACAGGGTTAAGGGCGAGTAAATAGCTGAATATATATTTGTTCTAGGCATGAGAGAAAAGAGATTATACTTCTTATAGTTTGAAGAAGTAGTAAGTCAGAGGGAAGGCCACCTGGTTAACTAAGTGTGTAACTAAGTGTGATTTACACTTCTGATCTGATCAGCCAGCTCGTTACCCAGGAACAATGAAATTGCCCTTGTGGTCTTCATTAGCAGAACTTTGAGTTCAGCAAAAAGTGGTCTGCTGGTGTTCAGTGAGCTCTAAAAATCAGATCAGAGGTAGGACTGAACTGGTATTGTCAGGTAACTTATTTGATGTTTAATTACACTGACACTTAATTGTCCTTTTATTTATTTATTTATTTATTTTGTACTCCCCAAAGCTTCAGGCTGATTCTTTCCCTGCTTATGGCCCCTGAAGTGACCTACGTAGGCTGGTTATCTAGTCAACCTGCTGTCTTGGCTGTGTAGGTCTTTTCATCTTTGCTTTCCCCAGAGCCTTTGGGGAACAGATGGGCTCTTCATTGTTCTTTAAATGTCAACAAATAAAGCCTTGCTAGGCCCAGAAGAGGAAGAAACATTCTACCGTTGAGAGGTTCAGATGAAAGTGCTTTGTTTGGTACTTTCAGCCCTGAAAGCAGGGGTTGATTTTAAACTCTTGTGACTGGTGAACACCAAAACATTTTGGGGGAAGAAGAGGAGACTTACAAAAAGAAATGTTAGCCTGTATCTTGGATACTAGTTGACTGAAAGTAAAGGGCAAGTGAGCGCTCTGCTGTTGTTACAGGCAAGAATTCAAGTGATTATAAATAATGCATAAAATTGATCATGAAACAAACACTGTGGCAAAAAAAAAAAAAGGAAATTAGTATGTAGAGAAAATGGAGTTTTTATGCAAGGCATGAGGTAATTTATACCTTGATAATGTACTGATAATGCGTTGGCTGATGTCCAGTGTTCAGTTTAGGGTGCCACTGCTGGAGAAAAATGCAGACTAACTAATTGCAGTTAGAGGCAGTTCAGGAGACAAGGGAGATGTCTGGGCATCTAGGAAACGGGACCAGTTCTGTAACATGAGAGATGGGAAGTGAAGACTGCAAAGAAAAAATACCTGAGGCCAAATGTGAAGTAGAAGGGAATAAATTGTTCTTCATGTTCCAGGTGAAATGTGTAAATGTTAATAGTCTTAACTTACCCTAAGAAAAGTAAAAGATAGGAAGGGAACAGTTTACTGATATAAGGATGAATGTCCTGGAGCAGTTTGTTTGTGGAGCTGTGAAATTGCCCATAGGAGAGACTTCTAAAACCAGCTCAAACTGCTATCTGCCAGGTATGCTTTGGACATAGCTGATATTGGTACGGAAAGGTAGAGTGGGTGAATAAACCCTCTGACCTTCCAGGTCTTTTCCATCTCAGTTGCCTGTAATTCCACGGAGCTGCATGTTCGGTGCCAAGGCCTGCATTCAGCAGTTGAATGATCCTGTTCAGAGGCCACAATATGCTTACAGAGGTATGACAATGTCCACGTTAACAATAAAGCTTTGGAAATTTGGAAGGGTAAGCTTAGACTAATTCAAGTATGGAGGGAACTCAGGAGGTCATCTGAGCCAACCTTCCAACCAAAGCAGGGTCAAAACTATATTCAGGCTACATTGCTCCGGGCTCTATCGAGTTATTGGGTCTTGGAAAAACCTTCAAGCTTGGAGAGTCCTCAGTCTCTCTGGGCAGCCAGTACATGGCTGTCCTCATGGGGAAAACTTTTTCCTTATGCCCCACTGGGAAGTCTCTTGCTTTAGTTTATGATTACTGTCTCGTGTTCTCCTAGCCACCGTAAGGAGCTTGGCTTGGTTGTCTTGGTCGTCTTCTCAGGTGTTGGAAGAGAACGGGCAAGGCCTAAAACCAGCAAGATATTGAAGAACTATAATATAGTCTTGAATATATAATATGCACCCTTGAAAAGGGTGAGATGTCGGGGAGAGCTTCAGCAAAAGGAGCGTAGCCTCTTCTCCAGATGGGTTCTGAATATGAAGGACATAGCAGGGTCTTGGCAGACTGATGGTCATACAGTGGTGGTGGTGATACGGCTGCTGTTGGCAGGAAATTGTTGTAAGCATCCACAGCATGAAGCAGTGGGGGCTTTGGTTTTGGTTTGCATGGTTAATAGATTCTTTTTGTTCTGAAGCCTATTCCCTGCCATCCCCTGGTCTTAAAGGCTACTTCATGGTAGGTGTGATGTTGCTGCTGTGGAGGCCTTTGCAGTGGGATTCAGTGAAGGGTAACGATCTGCTTCCCTCTCCTCTCTGCAGGAATACTTGGCAGTCACCTTTGCCACAGTTTAAGCTCATTTATGCTTTTGGCCAAGCTGACTAACAAGAATAATTAACCTCCAGCACTGCTTAATGTTTAGTAGCTTTATAGATGCTCTTGCTTTCCTTAACAGTCTCATAGAGTAATTGTTTCCCTGTCCTGCCCATGACAATTCAGGTTTCATTCTTTCAGTTTTGGTTTGTTCACTAGTATATATTCTCTAAGTCGGAAAGAAATGCATGCAGTAGTCATTGCTTTATCACATGAAGCATGTGATAATCTTGTGAGTACAACCAAAGCATTGGTTACGTATCTTGGAACAGTTCTTATGACTCTTAGGAAAATAGTTATAATTTGTGCGCTATCCACTTTTGTCCTGTCCTTGGAAAAATGGATTTTAAATTTCAAGAGTCTGATTTTTTTATTTTTTTTTAATTTTCTCCCTCTGGATTTGTGTGCTCACATAATGACTGCCGAGCACTGGGCAAAGTCACATTCAGTTTGGTTTGTGTTGTTGGATGCCTGCCTAGTATCCGTGTCCGAGTTGTCTGGTTGAAGTTCAGTCTGTTTGAAACAGAGGCGCATACTGGGAGACCAGGGAAAGTCCTTTGAAGCTCCCGACATCTGCATCTTTCCTTGACAATATTTACTACTTCGGATTTCTCAGGCTGCCACTAGGAAATGCTGCTGACTAACCAGCTTTATCAGATACGTTGAGGAAATTTGATGTAGTCTAGCCAGAAGACTCTTTAACTTTTTATTTTTATGTGTACTCTGTAACTTACACTTGCCTATTTCCTCTTTTAGCTTAAACTGTTTAGGGGAAGGCCTTTTATCCAACCAAGGAATGTCAGGTGGGGCGGAACGCTTGCGATGTATGGCTCAACATCCTTTTGGTGAACGCAGCTCTCCCGTGTGCCCCCGCAGCAGAGCGAGGATGGTCACTGCAGCACAGCCATGTGTGCGAGAGGGCCTGCCCTCTGCCCGAAAGCTGCATCAGTTGGCATTGGGGTGTTTTTCCATTCCGATAATAAAAATGAACTCTAGGATCCTGACTGTTAACCCACTTTCTGTTCAAAATAGGCAACAGTGCTATAATTTTGGTTTAGTGGAGGACTTGTTAGTGTTAGGTCAGAGGTTGGACTCGGTGGTCTTGGAGGTCTCTTCCAACCTAGATGATTTTGTGATTCTGTGATTTGAATTTAATGTATTAAGGCATTAATGGTTTAGAGATAATAGCTGTATTTCATGTACAAAACTTGTACGTTTGGCTTTCCTTTCACTCTGTTTTCTGTGGGATATCGGGTTTGGGCTTGGTTCTTCATTGACAGCTAATGCTGTATTGGCTGCTTCATTGTCTCCCGTTTTGGCAAGATCTGTCTCTAGCTTCTGAATGTCAGATCCTCCAGAGTGGTTTGGAATGCCACCCCTCAGAGCCAGTCAGTTTAAGGCATGAATTTAAGGTATTGTAACCCAGGGTTTCAGATATTAATTCATTCAACTCATTGTGAGACGTTTTCTCTCTGAGTCACTTTCCTTTTAGTACAATATATGAACTGGATTATAGAAATAGATTTTTCTTATCTGGTTGTCCTCTGAGGCTGAAAGCTCCGCCTCTGGAGATCTTAGATGGAGATGGAGAAAGCACCAGAAGAAAAACTGGTGGCAAAAACATACACTGATGGATTTATTAGCATGTGAGCACTGGTGTTGGTCGATGTAAAGTGATACTTGATGTGTAACTCACAATGTGCTGCTGGGAGAAATTGCTGAAAGAGCTTTTGTGTTCAAGGGGTTTATTCTCTCTCTTGGAGAGAGAAGTGCTACATTTGTTGCCAGCAATGGGAATTGTCTGGGTGTATGAGCTGTTCAGCTGGGCAATGCCGTAGGTGACCTATATCACAGAATGGCTCGGGTTGGAAGGGACCTTAAAGCCCACCCCGTTCTACCCCCCTGCCATGGGCAGGGACACCTCCCACCAGACCAGGTTGCCCAAAGCCCCATCCAGCCTGGCCTTGAACACCTCCAGGGATGGGGCAGCCACAGCTTCTCTGGGCAACCTGTTCCTCTGCTTCACCATCCTCTAAGTGAAGAATTTCCTCCTAACCCTTAATCTAAGTCTCCCCTCTTTTAGTTTAAAACCATTCCCCCTTGTCCTGCCAATAGCTGCTTGAGCAGAGTCACTCTCCATACACCAGTGTCCCCAGTTCTGTGTGCCAGCATGAGCAAATACTCAGTTGGGGGTCACTGGCTGTCTCTCTTCCAAAGTTGGCACTACTTAAATAATCTGTGTAACTTGTTTTAGTGTTGTTTGTTTGTTTATTTTTTTTCTTTCAGTACAGGACTAAGCTATAAGGCCTTGGACACCTGTCCCTGTTTATAGGGTCAGCTCTGGTGGTGGAATATCAATAAGCTCATCTGAGTATTTATTTGGTATGAATGTCTGTTTGACTTGGGTCCAATTGCAGCACAAATGTAGGGGATGCCTTCAATTAATCTGTAAATAGCTGAGACATTTTGTTCCCACAGGATATGGACCCTCAAAGCTCTCCCTCCAGCTAGGTAGGAATAATGAGAGTGTAGCACCAGGGATTTTTCAGTTTTATTGTGAAGTCTATATAAAGTTCAAGAAGGACAACCAGAGCTTTGTTCCTTTCTTTTAATCCACGGATCTTTCTGGATATCCTCAATTATGTGCCATTACATACTGGGCTTCTTCAGTTCAGTATGCTTGTGACTGTTGCAAAAATCACAGGAGAGCTCCAGATGGCACAAGGAAGTCGTTTATGTGGGTTGTAGGTTTTTCCTTAGAAAGGAAAATAAATTTCTTTTTTGGGTCAGGTTTTTCCTCACTTGTTTATGAGCCCTGGTCTAGTTTGTTTGTTTTTAATTGTTAACTAAGGTAGGTGACAAGGGACTTTAAATGTCAGGTTCTCTCTCTTGCTCCTTTTTTCACTTAAATGTGGCTCTAGCAAGCGTTGCTGGTTGCTCCCGCTGTGGCAGCAGGTTTGAGGTGGGGTGTCACTGCTGTACCTTTTTGCAGCTGCTGAGTTGGTGTTGCCACATTTCTGCTGCCTTGGCAAGGTCCCTCTGCCAACAATGCTGCCGTAGCCTGGGAGGCAGCAACCCAAATGCTCTGCTTTGCATTGGCTGCTAGGAAACGCAGAGTACGAGCTGAGAGTAAGTGGCTGTAGTACCCCAGGTTATGACGATGGTGATGGGTGGTATAGAAAATACACGCGGGACTGTGTACATTTTTGATCCATGAACTCTGATAAGATTATCTGACGTGTTGTGTAACACCTGACAGCGGGATTTGATTGAGAATCCAATTATGCGTTTAGTTAGAGGCATGCTTGTATGTGAGGTGTAACCAGTCCTGACCTCAAACTTCATGGCAGGGAAGTCCTCTCCTTTCATTTCCTTAGCTCCAGATAATCCCGCTCCCTGCTCTCAATCTCTGGCTTGTTTAGTTTCAACTTGTTTTGCTCTTGTTCTTGGGCCATTGGCTCTTAATTCAGAGGCCTAGCAATGGTTAACTCCGGTAAGTATGGTTGAGAAGTAACCTATTTGTAGTTCTCCATGGGCCTTGCTAATTATTCATGTGATGAGGCTTATATAAGGGCCGCATTGCAGTTGCGCTTCATCTGATGACAGCGTTTTGTATTTCTGTGTAAACCGGAGTCAAGCGATAAGGCATGGGCAAGCAAAGTCTATGGGTGAAACCAGGGAGAAAGCAAACTTTGGGGAGGATCTCAAGGTGGTTCCATCTGCTGAACTGTTATGTTTCTTTTTTTTTAAAATTAGATTTTATTTTTTTTTAGTAACAGAAAGAACCTTCATTGCCATTGTTGTGCCTTGCTTTAGCGTTTATTTAAGAATCAGAAGTGATATCAGTTAAACCAAATAATATTTTTTGTATAGTGTGACTTAAGAAAATATTAAAGTTTAAAACGGGGCAGAGATTTTTCTCTTCAGCTTTGACACTGAAATTGTAAAAGCAGCCTGTCATGTGAGAGTTATAACAACCTATTTCAGAGATCTGAGAAATTCAGAAGAAAACAAATAGCATTGATCTGCTAATGCCATTTTAGGACCTTGATTAATACTGCCAGGCAATCTGTCTAAAATATGAATTAGCTTTAAAAATTTTGCCTAAATATTCCACTTTTCTCTCTAAATATCTGTTATGTCTGTATATGTTGGAATAAACAGCTTTCTACGTTTTTCTCCCCATTTATCAATCCTTCAAGCTGATGCTGCTAAAGGAGATTATTTTAAATGGAAACGGAGGTGGCCAAAACACTGGGCCTTTGTAATGCCTGTGTGATTTGTATTCTGGTTTTGAGCCTCACAGTGGAGGCAGCGGTGGTTAGGATGTGGTGGAAGGCCGAGCTCATCCCCTGAGTGGAAATCAAGTTGTTTGTGTATAGGTGTGGGAGGCACTTGGCTGATTCATTGCTATCAGTGCGGCAATGTTTGTAGCTTGCTGTAAAAATGAGTGTTCGGGCTTCTTCAGGCTGGTGAGGCCCGGATCAGCTCTAACTGTGTGTGTGTGTGCGCCTTTATGAAAGCAGAGGCCCTAGCATGGGACCCTCCCAGGCCTGTATGTGCTACCAGTAAGCCATTACTGCTTCATTTCTTGTGAATGCATATAGTCCTTCCAAAAAAATTCTTTGTTATATTAGATGTTGATCCTGGAAAGCCTTGTGTGTCTCCCTTCCTGTACCAAGCTGTTTTAAGTCCAATTTAAGTCAAAGAAGCTCTTACCTTGTCTTGTGTTAAGGGCTCAGAGGAATCACAGAATCATTAAGGTTGGAAAAGCCCTCCTAGACCATCTGGTCCAACCATCCCCCACCACCAATGTCACCCACTAACCATGTCCCTAAGCACCACGTCCAACCTCTCCTTGAACACCCCCAGGGACGGTGACTCCACCACCTCCCTGGGCAACCCGTCCCAGTGCCTGACTGCTCCTTCGGAGAAGAAATGTCTCCTCATTTCCAACCTGAACCTCCCTGGGCACAACTTGAAGCCATTCCCTCTAGTCCTATCGCTAGTTACCTGAGAGAAGAGGCCGACCCCCAGCTCCCCACAGCTTCCTTTCAGGCAGTTGTAGAGAGCAATAAGGTCTGCCCTGAGCCTCCTCTTCTCCAGACACAACGCCCCCAGTGCCCTCAGCCTCTCCTCACAGGACTTGTGCTCCAGGCCCTTCACCAGCTTCGTAGCCCTTCTCTGGACAAGTTACAGGGCCTGGATGTCCTTGTACTGAGGGGCCCAAAACTGAACACAGTTTGAGATGTGGCCTCACAGTAAAGGGGGACGACCACCCCTGTATGGAACAAGACATTTTGGCACAAGCTTTGTGGTTGAGACTGTAACCATCTCTGTTGGTCCTATGGTCCTGATGTGCTGCAGAGGAGACAGTAACTGACAGCTTAAATTTCTGAGGTGATTTGTAACAGTTTTTATAAAAGTACTTGTTTTGAAAGCGCTTATTCTACCTGCAGTGCATGTGGCAGCTACAAACTGTTCTGTGGACAGACTGCGAGTGATTTGCATCCGTGGTTTCTGAGAGCAGCTGGGAAGCGTACGACATTGAAGTACTGCGTGCCAAGAAGAGCTGATTGAATTCAGTCAGCACAAAGAGATGCGTTTTGACCCTGAAGAAGCTTGTCTGGACAGACCTTTCTTTCTGTCCCCAAGGAGCTGCGGCCGAGTGCTGAGCAGGCAGAAGGGCTCCCGGGATCAGGTGTTGCTTCTTTGTGTGTGCCGGAGCTGCAGGAGGCGGGCAGAGCCGTGACCAGGCTGCAGCTGTGCACAGAGGAGCAGGATTGTTCCAGAGCTGTGGGCAGAGCCTCCCCTGCATGCAGTGTGCAACAGAGAGAATTGCCTTTATTCTCTGAGACAGTAACCATGCAATGGCCAGTGTTTTCTAAGTGCCCTTGCGTTACTAGTTCTAGTTGGAGTTGTAAGCTGGTCTGAGCCTTAATGAAAAATTAAGCCTACGGCTGGAACATGAAGCAGAAAATACTTAGCCTCACTGCTGGGTCAGCACAGATGTTAAGTTGTTTAAAGCAGAACAAGAAGCAGGGAAGTACCAACCTACTTCTTTTTAGATCCTATCCACAGTGTTAACAACATAGCTGATTTGTGAACCTGTCAGTTCACCTCCTGGTACAGTACCCAGGTGCTCTTACTTCGTGAACATGTTCTATCCCAAAGCTAAAACTTTGCTGAAATGGTATAACCACTATTCCTTTTATTAGTGGGAATTTCAAACCATAGGCCTGCTAGTGCAGTGAGGTCTGTATGGTATTAGCAGTTAAACCAGGCCACTGACTGAGTTCCCACAATCATTTCCATACTGAATTTGCTCAGCCTAGCCAGCAAGGCCTGTCCATCTCTCTGCTAGAAGGCCAAGCAGCCTCTTCTCTTCGGTGTTCACCAAAGTCAGGAGTGTGAAACTGGCCCATACTTTCCTGGGAAGATAGAAGAGCATGTGCTGTCACGTTACATTAAAATCTCTACTGCTTGCTCAACTGTTAAGTGGGCTATTGCAGTCAATGGGTTACTTGTATAGTCTTAACTCTTAGTGGAGAACTGGTAGGTATAATACCAAAGCATCACATTTTTAACTTCGCTCAGGTGAGTAAGCATCAGTCAGTTTTCAAATGATTTAACTGTTTGCTTTGGCTTAAGCCATTCTGGAATATGTTTATCCAGCTTGACGTAGAGCATGTTCTTCCCTGCTGGCAGGGGGCTTCGCCACCTTAGGCGATGTGGAGGCAGCCACAGTGGCTCCAGTTGTTTGCCTACTGTAGAAGCTTCAGCCCAAATCAACCAAATAAAAAGTTGAAATATTCAATTTCATGTACTTAGCAAAATATGAAAATTTAAAAACATTTTAAAAAAGTTTCTGGTTGATCAGCTGGAAAGTTATTTTCTTTGCAGTATCCACATCCAAATACAACTTCTTATTTTTAATCAAATTCCCAGTTTTCTGCCAGAACTCTTTTAACAAAAAGCCAAGTGCACACCATAGGTGTTTGCCTTCATGAGAAGTGAAGGTGTATAAATGAAGTGGGTTATCTGTGACCTGAATCTGTGTAGTCCTGTGTGCCTAGTGTCTGGAAAGTCCTTCAGCATGACTTCCTGCAGAGAGGTTGAGGGGCTGTGGATATAAAATATGGGCAGCACATCCCCTGGTGCCAATGTTGCTGCAGCAGAGCTGGCTGCCCACTGGCACTGGGATGTGAATTTGTGTGTGGAAGCTGGCTTTCACGTAAAGTTCCTCCCCCCATCCAAAATCAGTGTGCAGTTGGGCTAACTACAGACCATAATCTTTTGTTCTGCTAAGTTTTGCACCTGGTTGAAACTTCATGGGTGGTGGTGTTAGAATCAGTACCAGGAGACTCCCAAATATCTCAGCTTGTGGGGAGCTGGGGAGTGGAAAATGAAGATAAAATGTTGAAGATAAAATGTCAGTTCCCGTTTGCCTGAAATGCTTGCTTGCAACAAAAGAGCATCCAGCATTGTACTGAGCGATCAATTCAGAGCATGACTCAGCGTGGAAAAATGTTACCTACTGCATTTCTAGCATAGTTCCCTGAATCGCTGCCTTTCAACTAACTTCAGAGGCTTTCTTCTAAAGCATCACCTGAAGCTGACCAAGAGCAGGTGACCAAGGTGGTGAAGTCTTCACAGGGCAGCTGAACACGGTGCCGCAGCATTGGAGAAGAAGGATGGAAGAATTTGTCCTTAATTCTTGATTCTGTTGCTGCTAATGTGGATGTTTTTGCAGTCTTGCAAATAGACTGAAGGAAATAATAAGTTTGGATTTGACATTCAGGCATATAAAAATGTACGGTTGAACCAAAAGGACTGAAAAGGTGCATAATATTGTTCCTTTCTTTTGCAAATTTAAAAATAGATAGCACTAAATGGGGTGGGTTATTTTCTCCTTAGTGCACAGTTATGATTTACTAGGCCAGGACTTGCAGTCACTGCTTGAACAGTCTACCTTCTGTTTGGAAACAGGGCAACTTCTGTTCGTTAGAAACAGTCAACAATACATATGAAGAAATTTTCTGCAGTTTGCTTTGGAACGTAGTGGATCGGGTGTTATGGATACAACACTGGTGGGTTATTTATTTTTTTTAAAGTAGGGAGTGGCATAAAAGTCATACAGTGGATTTTGTTCCAAGAGTGTTGCACTGAAAACTAAGAATGAAGGCACTGTTCAGAGCAGATCACTAAAACATGTCTTTTAGCTGTCTTATCCTGTTGTGAAGTGTCTAGTTGCTATTTTAATAATGTTAGGTAAGCAGTCATTTCAGTAATAGTTAATGATGATTTGTAATTTTCTTTTAATTGATGTGATCCTCCTTTTCTTTTATGGTATTATTTACCTGTAATTACTTGGGATGTGGCTTGTAGCTTTAGCTATAGTAAGCACGTCAAAAACATTTTGTTTATTTAGTTACGTGAAACTGGGGAAATGTAACTCCTGGACCTGAGCTCTAGGTCTAAAGTAACCAACTGCCCTGGACTTAAGAGTATATAACTGAAAAGATAACTTCTCTGTATAGAGGTGAATGAAATAAAACCAATTTTCAAGTCTACTCTACTACAAGCAGCCTTTTTAGGCCTGTAGCTCTAGGGGCTGGAAGAGTGTGTGGGGTAGGTGGTGCGTGGGCCTTAGCAAAAAGGAAGGGCAAAGATGGGTGAAAGAGACAACTAGGAGTTATCCCTTGCCACAGATGTAGGAAGCCCTTTTATCTTTGTTTAAAAAGAATGAAGAGTGTGTCTTTTTTAAGCACTAAGCTCTTCCGAAGAGATAGTGGTCTTCAAGAGTAGGCATTCATTTAACTGTTAACAGGAAAAAAATGGATGAAGCCTGGTGTTGAGATCTTTGGTACGGCTGAGATCTTTGGTCATCTGGATAATCTTGCCTTACATTAGCTTGTTTTATCTTCCGTATTCAAAAATTTATTTTCCTATAGTGAATAAACATTGCTTTGTTTGCTGCTTATTAATGCGGATGCTTGCGGCACTCATTCTTGATTTCCCTGGAAGCGTTGGTAACTTGAAATGTGAGGAAGTTCATGAATGCATGCACCTCTTTAAAAATAAATCACTTAATTGCATTAAATACACACACACACATATATATATTTAAAATTATTCATTCGACTCTACAGCTAAAAACTTCATATTTTGGGGGTGCAAATACAGCGTCATTGTCCTGGAAGTAGGAGTGTCCAACTTGTGAACCAGAAAGCCCTTGTCAGTTCTGTACCTTCAATGGAAAATATCTGTGGGCAACATTAATTCATTCATTGGTGTCCTGTGATGCTGTGGGCGATAGTTTTTAAACCATGTGTCTCACAAAATTGCATTTTAACAAAATTTTACTCTGGTAATTATATGGTAGTTATAAGTGTGCTTTATGGAGAGCTGGCACCGTACCCATTTGCTGTGTGAATGGGGATGCTGTTTCCTGGCTGTGTTTGGATGTGTTGGCAGATTGAGCCCTGGCTTACAAGAATCCCAAGTACCCCCAAATCCCTGAACTCTGTGACCGAGTTCAGGTTCTTAGGTACTCAACCTACCTGTTCATTCCTAGCATTTATTCCCCTTACACCTGAATAAATGCTATACTTACTCTAGCTTGGTAAAGCACCAGTACCTAGAGTTTTTTGAGGCTGGATAGCCTCTATTTGCCACATCACTTTTGACAGTACTGTTTTAGCTCAGCTGAATTCTTACTCTTTAAAATACCTGGAACCAAAATCTCTCTAAAATATTGGCAGCATCTGTTATCATGACTCAGTTTTAGGCTAGGCTGCTTCTACAGGCTCTCCTTAAGCTCTTTTGATTAATTTTTTTCATCTTAACTTACATATAATGACATTTATTTAGCAGATTTAATCTCTGGTAAGTGCTCAGTTGTGTACCAGCAAGATGCTACAAAAGGTGTGTTTCCTGGTAGTGCCCCGCTTACCTAACAGCGAGGCCAAGGTGTTAACAGCAGCCTGGCTCAACCACTTCTTACTGCTACGTGCTCCAGAGCAGGAGCTAACTTCATTGTTAAAGCTAAATTTTGGAAGAAAAAATATAATTTGCAGATGGATCTTCCATTGCATATAGAACTGCTTTCCTCATGAAAGCTTGTTTGCAGAAAGATGCACCTGACTGCCTGTTTTCATGTGTCCTTGAGTTTCTGGGAACACTCCAAAGGACCCTTATTTCTTTCCTCTTGGTTATGTGACCGTTGTGTTCTTTAAGCAGTGTGACCATCAGGTGCTACTGCTTTTTTTTTTTTTGTAATAATAATTTTTTACTAGGCTTCAGTATTGTCAGTGCTGATGAGTGATGTGAAATGCTGCCAATGAAATAAAGATGCTATTCATACTTCTCATATCCATGGGTGACCTTATCAATTACAAACCTTTTTTTTTTTTTTTTCCAATAGAAACCTTAAATTTACAAGAAGCAAAAGTTCTTATGGTAGACACAGATTTAATGTATAGTTTAAGGTATTTTTTCTGTCCTTGATTTGCTTTTTGAATATTTGGCTTGGCACATAAATACACCCAAAACACAGCCATCACATGCCAGACTTGTAGCTTGTTGAATGTTCTGGAAAACTACAATTTCGATAGTGTGGAGCAGCCACCTAAACTTAGAGCCCCAGATGGCTCAGCTTTCCTTGGGGTAAGCTTCTGGGTTGCATATCCTGCTTGTTCCCATGTTTCCTCTATTGGCTCTGAAGGTTTTAATTTGACCTCAGACAGAACTCTTGGAGGGTGAGGCTTTCCAAGACCACCTAGGGAAGGGACCTGATTTTTGTGCCTGGACCACATACTTCAGATATCTCTGCTGTTTTACTGCCCTGGGGTGATGCCCAGGCCTACCAAGCTGAAAGCATGCATAGGGTTTTCTAAAAGGCTGGAAGTGACTTCTCAAAAATAAAAACTACAATGATCTGGAGTTAAAATCATTGAATCATTAAGGTTGGAAAAGCCCTCCAAGATCATCTGGTCCAACCATCCCCCTGCCACCAATGTCACCCACTAACCCATGTCCCTAAGCACCACGTCCAGTTCCTTTTTTGCTCCATTCTTAAGAGGTGCAAGAGACTAGTTTCAGGGTTAAACTTTACAAGTGGAGCTGTTTGTGAGTGACCTGTTTCAGGGTATGTCCACATGTTGGTACAACGCGGTGTCCAGACCTTCAGCCTGCCAAGCCCATAGTATGAGCACTGTTGTTCTACTGTACGATAAGAGCAGAAATACTTGTTCATGCTTCTTAATCTCTAAATGTACTTATTTGTGCTCCCTGATGAGGACAGACAGCCTCTCCAGGCTTATTAGCCATGTGGGCATCAGGTGTCTGTAGTCATTTCAGCCCCGGAGTGTGTTTACTCGAGGACAGGAAGGACTGTGATCTCTGTCCCGCAGATCTATTGCGTGGTGTAGGTGTGCCTGTATTCCTGTCTGTTACGAAATTAATTTAGTTTTAGGAAGGCATGACTCTGTGTTTCATTTCTTGGTAACAGACCATAAATACTTGGGGCCTTAATTCATAAATTAATCTTTACTGGATTTGCTTAGATCTATTTTACTCCAAGATCTTAGAATCATAGAATGTCCTGAGCTGGAAGGCAGCCACGAGGATCATCGAGTCCAACTCCTGGCTCCACACAGGACCACCAAAATCAGACCAAGTGTCTGAGAGCGCTGTCCATACAAGTCTTGAACTCTGGTAGGATTGGTGCTGTGCCCACTGCCCTGGGGAGCCTGTCCCAGTGCCCGACCACTCTGTGGGTGCAGAACCTTTCCCTAGCACCCAGCCTGACCTGTAGCTTCATGATGTAGCTTCAAGCTGTGCTATCGTGTTACTATTTCTGCTTTCACTTTCTGGGGGTGGTGACACATATAACACTAAATGTTCAGAAAAAAACACCAAGGCACACTTTTTTTTTTTTTTTTAGCCATCTGTTTGCCATGGAAATGTTACTTCCATTATCGGTTCAGCTCTAACCAAATTGCTCACGGATTCAGAGCGTGCCAGTTCTGTGCTTGGCAGGCATTTGGATCTTATTGTCGTGCTGCTTTTCCATCGCTGCTGACCTTGCCTTGAACTAGAAATAACCAGAGCCTGTACAAATTCTGCCACACGGTCCCCCTCTCTCACTCTCAGAAGTCAAATTGTTCTCGAAAGCTGTGGCTTTCTCAGCTCCCTAGAGAGTAAATTAGGCCACGAGAAAACACAAGAAGGAGCTTTGGATGAAAGCATTCATTCATGTTATAAGGCTGTAATATATTAGAGGGCTATGGGATTACTGGAGGGGCTTTTATCCCTTTGGTGGGAGCGAGGGATGGGGAAGGGAGCTGCAGTGGGAGGTATGTGTGGGAGCACACTGGGGCTTTTCCCCTCCCCTAGGTTTTCTTTTCTTGGCAGAAGCACATGACCGTGCCTGTCAGCCTGAGGATGCCATCTGGGTTGCAAAGCCTGCTAGACTGTTACAGAATTGCACAAGAATTAACGTGAAATCATACTGCTCAACTGTTTTCTGGCCGGCGATAGCAACTGCCCGGAGACGGAGACGCAGCCATTGTGCAGGGCTTGGGCGAGCAGGCAGGAGCAGCCGCCTGCCTCGGCCTGGCACTGCCAACCTGATCCCAAAATCAGCACTTGACGGGTAGGGGAACTGCTCAGAAGCAAGCTGCTGAGCAGGGTAATTGTCTTACGAAATTAAATTTGTGTTCAAAAAGAAAAAGTAGCCAGAGAAGTAGAGATTGCGTGCAGCGGGGGAGAGCGGGCCAAATCTAGTTAGGCAGTGATATGTTTCCTCCGTTACATCTAATTCCAGCTGTTCATTTGCTGCCTTCTCATTACTAGGGAATTGGAAGTGACAGTCTGCAGCACTGAAACAAAATATCCTGCCTTCCTTTATGAATACTTTTTATTTTTTGTCTGCAGTAAAACAAGCAATCTATTAAAAATGTCACATCTCAGAGGCCATTTGGTAATTTAGTGGCTGATTTTGCTGAGTGTTTTGAGCTCACAGCTTAATGGTCGTGTTTAATGGCTACTCATGAATTGAAGGATTGCTGATTCCTATTTATCAGTATCTTAATAAGATCTTGGAGTAAAAACTCGACCTCATATATTCTGCCTTAGCTTCAGCCACGATTCTGAACAGATGATCACATCCAAGAGTTATCTGGGAAGACTTTATTCTCTGGTACAGCCAGCAAATAAAATTTTCATCTAGATCGCTACATGCCATGGCTGCAAGTTGTCTGGTACCTGAAGGTAGGAGGCATTGGCACACGTGCAAGATCTCTGTCTCGCTTGTGCTCGTGCAGGGGCACGGTGTGAGTTTTGGCTGAGTCCCACCCGGACCCTGCCCCATTTCCCTGGGCTCCAGGCACATGTAAGACAAGCTGGCAGCACCGAGCTCGGGGTAGACACGGCAGCCATGGCAACTTCTCGGAGAAACACCGGTGGGAGCGGTGCCCAGACCTTATGTAAGAGTGATAGAGTTACAGTCGCCTGGGAGCTAAAGCTCACTGCCCGGGCTGGGAGCAGCTCTGCAGCTGTGGGGGCACAGGGTTGGGGGGCCTGAGCTGGCACCTTCACCCTGGGGATTCACCTGGGGCTGGGCCAGCTCTGGGCTGCTGGGCAGCACCTCTTTAAATCCCCATGGCCTGGGTGTTTGTAGTGTGAGCATGCTTTTTGTAGGTTATAATAGCTTTACGTCTGGTGTAATTCCATATTAATGGTACCAATTGATCGATGCTGCTGAATAGCTCTGATTAAGACATCCAGAAACAGAGTTAATCCTTCTGCAGATATAGCACCGTGTTCCAAAGGTACCCGGAACTTGCCTCATGCTTTTGTTTATAAGTCTGGTTGTTCATCATTCATTCAAAATTAAATTACTGCATAAAAAAAATCATTGTATTATTACTTCAGAAGGAGGTGGGTTGGAGGGGGAGGCAATGACTTGCAACACTCACACTTCTTTGTTATGAGGAGTTGGGGTGCATGTTTGTGAAGTAAAAAAGCAGGGCAAAAACTCACTAAAACAGCTCTTGGAAACATATTTGTGTCAATGGCTACTGAAATCCTCTTTGGAAATGCTGAGAAGTATGTTACAGAACTGCATCTGTACTACAGGTTAGTGAGCAACAACTCACCAAAGAAAAGCATTTTTACACATGACCGCCATTTTTACACGTTACCACAGCCTGCGTTTACACGGGACATGGCGGGGTAGTGCCTCTTGTGCTCAGACCAGCTAGCAACTGGAACAGAAATGCTCAACTGGTGATGATGGTTGCCGATAGGAGCCAGTAGGTTTGTTCCTGTGTCCTTCAGCTTTGGGCCCCTCAGTACAAGAAGGACGTGGAGGCCCTGGAGCGATAGGACTAGAGGGAATGGCTTCAAGTTGTGCCAGGGGAGGTTCAGGCTGGAAATGAGGAGACATTTCTTCTCCGAAGGAGCAGTCAGGCACTGGGACGGGTTGCCCAGGGAGGTGGTGGAGTCACCGTCCCTGGGGGTGTTCAAGGAGAGGTTGGACGTGGTGCTTAGGGACATGGGATAGTGGCTGACATTGGGGGTAGGAGGATGGTTGGACCAGGTGATCTTGGAGGGCTTTTCCAACCTTAATGATTCTGTAAGAGGTAGAGCTGGCATTTGTCACAGGTCAGGTTTTCTCACATCCTTAAACCTCACTGAGAGGTAAATAATTAATATTCTGTTCAGCTGATTGAGATGAACTCATTCACATGCTACACTTGTGGCCTCATTTGAAATGCTGATAAATACAGCAACAAGCAAGCTACATGTGCTAGCAAAAATACAGAAAAGCAGAAATACTAGGTGTCTGGGATGAAATCTCTAGCTTTCCTCATTGTTGTAAAGGAGTATGTTTAATGGGGGTGATTTGATGAGTGTAAATGTAGAGGAATAGAAAGGAGGGGGAATCCTGAGGCCAAAGCAATGGCAGGAAGCAGGTTTTTTTTTTTTCTTTGTTTTGGAGAGGTTTTGTTTCCTGGGTTACACTGCCTGCTGCACCTCATTTAAAGTTTTAGTAGGTGCTCCCGGATTTAATATTTCATGTACTCACAGGTGAGACTTTCTGTATGAAATGTAATGGGCTCGACATTTTAAAAGACGAGTACTGGAGAGCCTTGGGTGTACAGGTCAGTTTGTTTCCTGCCTCCTGCTGTGTGTGGTTGGAGCGATGTATGCAGTTACGCTCTGCAGAGCAAGGTGAAAGCAGGCCTTTCCCCACTGCAGAGCTTAATAAAAGGGACTTGACATGGGATCACTGTTAAGTTTTCTTCTTTCCAGCACTCAACTTCTGATTTTTCTTTAAAACAATGAAAATTTGATTCTTTGCTGTTTATAGGTCACTCTCAGAAGCTCTTACTAGCTTATTGCTGTTTTGTCCATGTGCTGAGAAGGCACATGGTAATTGCTGTGGTTATTGCCCTTTGTTACAGTAGGCAAATGTTTGCAATGCTTCACATGAAGATGCAAAATAATTTTTCCTGGGAGAGAAATTAGATGATGGGGAGATTCTTCACTGAGCAGAGAGTAGTTGTAAGTATATGTGTGTGTGTATGCAGTATAAATAAAGATATATTTAAATCATTGGGAGAGTTTTCCATCTCCAGAAATAAACAGAGATGATTCTTTTCAAAGGGATATTGTGATATTATCTGGTTTAAAGAGGAATTCATTCTGGGAAGCCTGGTGTTTTGCGTAACACAGGGTATTGACCTGGTGATGACTGTAGTCCCCGATCTGTACGATCTGAATCGGCTCCAGCTGGCAATATTTATTTCTTAGCAGAGACGTTTTGTACCTATCCTACTGCGAGATTAGTGCCGGGACAATGCAGTGCCTTACAATGCCACCACTGGATAGTTTAGCCCTCCCTAATTAGACAGCTTGTCCCAATGTGCTGAGGCAGAATAGATTTAGGGGATTAAGATTGATGTGTGTGGCCTGGAGGCTGCAAAGTACATATAAACAAGGGTTGGGTGTGTTCGTGCTTTGAGAGGAGGTGAGGGAAGGATGCAAGGTAAAATGTTGTTTGGGAAGATGCCACATCTAAGGAGATGTGATTGGAAATAGGTAGAAACCACCCAATTGTATACAATTAAGACAGTGACCTGAAAAACAAGTGAGGTGTGGCCACGTCGAAGATGAAATGAGTAAATCATATTGGTCCTGGAGAAAAATCCCAGTGGCAGACTGCCAGACTGGGAACTGGGCAAAGAGAAATGACCAAAATGAACTCTTTCACATCTTCAAGTGTGGGCGCTGCCTGCTTTGCTGACATTGAGACATGAGAGCGAGAAAGGTTTGGCTGTAAGCAGAAGGAAAAATCATTTTCCTATTTGATGTGTGGGACAGGGGGGAGGAGGAAATTTTCCTGTAGGCACTGCTAGAGCAGCAGCTGACCTGCATGAGGACTAAGACTTGCCAGACCACACATTCAATACAGCTGGAAAGACATTTTGAGAGCCACGAAGTTCAGGTAATCCACTCACACAGTTCATAAATCAGGTTGCAGCTGAGACATTTGGTGCTTACTCATTAAGCTCCTCACAGAGCTAAACTTATCAAAGGAGCTGTATGGGTTTCCGAGCACGAAGTATCCCTTGAACAGACCACGGGATGGGTGGTGAAGATCTCATCTGCACAGCCTTTTGGGGAAAGAAGTCTTTCAAACCTGTCACAGCTGTGATCTCTGGGTGCAACCTTCCTATGCCATGGACAGTCTGTAAGAGCAATCATGAAGAGAAGGCAGGTCTTCAGGGAGAAGCTGCCCTGATGTGGAGAATCTTGCTTTGTTTTTTCCTTTGTGCTGTATGCATCCTACAGCAGTATTGCTTTTTTTTTTTTTTGCTTAGCACAGCCTTCAGTTTTAGTCACAAATCAGGGAGGAAGGCTGCCATCATTGCTGCTGGGTCTCTGGATGCTGTGCTGTCCCAGTGGAAGTGTCTCAGCCAGGACAAGCTGCTAGTTGTGACACAGATTTCCATCAGCTCTGCTGGTCTCCGGAGTAGCATCTTGCTGCAGGCCAGCTGTGGCCACCCGTGAGCACTTGCAGCTTGCTGTGACGCTGGGCTCTGTGGCAGCAGGGTGCTCGGAGGTGCTGCCCGCTCGCAGGCCGGGGAGCTTACTGGGAGGGCTCCTTACTGGGAGGGCTCCTTACTGGGAGGGCTCCTTACTGGGAGGGCTC